>NW_006800158.1:14836-19865 GCF_000485575.1 Poecilia formosa
CTCCCTGCACTTGCCTGTGACTAATGATTCATCCCTAACTTTGACCTTAATTTAGTTCTCATCTTAACAGCAGAAAAACATGTAAAGATGTCTGCCTCACTGTAGGTTTTGATTTGATCAGCTCAATGTTTTCTGCTCAGGGAAATTTGATTGTGTAAAAAACAACTTAATGCATCTTAGGACCAATAATATTCAAATCTGATCAAATTGTCAAAAGTGAATGAGAAAAGCCGAAGTGTTCATTTCACCACTCAGATATGTCATTAAAATGCAGATGTTGTTGTTTTGTGCCTGGAACCAGAGACTGAACATGACAATAAAGCAAAACCACAGTCCCATTATTAAAGGTGTAAGTTTTTCTGAAGCAAAAAGACAAAAATATTTTTTATTAAGTTGGAGAAAAAGTATGCCATTCAGCTCTTTACACAATCTAAGCACATGCAGCCCCACAGTTTCAATACTTCATGAGGCTTAAAAGAAATGCATAAATGAATATCATCTGCATAGTGAGGAGCATATTTAAATGTGCTCAGAATGTGTTGAACAGGGAGCATGTAAACCATAATAAGGGCCCCAAAATAGACCCCTAAGGAACACCGAAATGTAGATTATTTCAGAAATATCTATAATTTATAACTACAACACAAAATGAATGATCAGAGACATGAAAAAAAGCAGATTTTAATACATCAGCTCAATAACTCAGCCTGTTAAGCATTATTTAATTAACAGAAAGTCACATTGCAATGTTCAAGAATTGTGCATTTGCTACTTTCAATTTGAACAAAATCAGCACGACCAAATATGTACTTTCGAGAATAATTTTGTTTAAAACCAATCAAGTAACAGGGTATTTTCCTTTTATTTATTTTTTTCAAAAAATACTTCTTTTTTTATTTTAACACAATCAAAATTAAAACTTTAATATCAAAGAAAGTTATCATTTAAATTCATTGTAATTAAAAGACCTTGATGAGTGTTTTTATAGCATTATTATAGTTAGACACTGGATCTATGAATATCATTTAAAAAAAACTTTTACCATAATGCGTTAGTGAAGGTTTTATAGTCTTGGAAGGGGATAAATGTTGCACAGAGAGACACAATCAGACTGACAGCAGCCACGCTGTGTTTAGTTGCTGTGTTGAATCTCACTTGGCAGCTGCTTCAGTCCTCTGTGTGTGTGTGTGTGTGTGTGTGTGTGTGTGTGTGTGTGTGTGTGTGCGCGTGTGTGTGCGCGTGTGTGTGCGCATGTGCGTTTCTTTATAATACCTTGTGGGGACAATTTTCCTGACACATATGTTGTGGGGACAGGAGCCTGGTCCCCACGAGGGGAAACCCTGTTTTTGGGTCAGGGGTCAGATTTAGGGCTAAGGTATGAATTGAGTTTTGGTTAGGGCTAGGGTTAGGTATGTGATGGTTAGGGTTAGGAAAAGGGTAAAGGTAAGGTTTAGGCTGTAGAAATGAATGGAAGTCAATGGAAAGTCCCCACAAAGATAGCCAGACAAACGTGTGTGTGTGTGTGTGTGTGTGTGTGTCTATGGATGAGTAGAAACATTTACCTTAACTGTCTGTCTGAAATGATAGGGCAATGCTTTGATGTGCTCTCTGGGACACTTCATCTGAAACATAAGAGGAATTATGATCAAGTCATGTGTTTTATACAATACATGGATGAGTCAGGGAGTGTCTGGATGACATTCCTGACACTCCCTAATGTGTCAGGTATGTGTCTGCATACATTTTACTACATAGTATTTAGATAATCTAAAATAATAAACATGTTTTAAATTTAGAATGACCCACAGATAATTTTGCAGTTCTAATTGTTCTCTTTCCCTTTTTCCTTATTAACATTAGGTGAACATTATAGCATCCCTCAAATTTGGATGACATTCCTGACACATCCACTTCTGTCATCCATCTTAGTTAAGCACATAGGTTTATTAAGCTCCCACTCATTACAAAATCTTACTTTTCAAAGTACGGATTTGTTGTATCAAATTTTTCTAGTAATATTTTAGGAGTGTGAAATCTTGAAATAATTTCCCTTCATTTCATACCAGCCAACATCCATTCTGTCATGTGTAGTAGTACCTGAATATCTGCTGGACTTTGTCAGCCAAAGTTCAAACTATGCCAATTCTCTTTCCAAAACGCAGCTTTTCCTTTGCTAAACTTAGACAAGAATGAAGAATTCCTCTGATAATGCAGATATTTGACCAGTTGCCTGGTAACAAGAAGATCCTAGCCAGGGCCCGTCTCTGCATGCATGTGTGGTTTCTGCCAGGGACTCTAGCTTCCCCATCATTCTGTCATGAAGCGTGTGGTTGGTGGTGAGGAGATGACGCCGAGGCCCAGGTAAGATGATGAGTGAGAAGAGTTTAAAGATGATAATGCTCGGTACACAGTCCAGGAAAGGCAGCACGGCAGAAACAAGCACGCAGCTAAACGCCGGTAGCAACAGACTATACGGACTGAACGGGAGCAAGCAAAAACCAGGACTTGGCAGTTCTACTGGAGAGTGCGGACTACATTAGACAAACAACTAGACATTCGTAAGACACAGTTAGACAAGGACCCGACCAGGAACACAGACAACAGGTGGTTTTAAATACACAAGGGGTAATTAAGGGAATGAGACACACCTGGGAAACAATCAACGGGGAAGACACAGAGACAGACTCACAGGGAACAGGACTACACAGAAACTCAAAAACACAAACACAGATCGTGACACATTCAGGACTCTGCATTTTAGCTCAAGTAGCCAGTCTAATTTGCTACTAGGTATGGCTATGTGCCTGCAGGTTTGCTGTACTGCGTTTTTAAGTTGCCCTGTGATGAACCCAGACTGCCCATTTAGATTGTTGATTGTGAACCATGCTGTTAATAATCAGTGTTCCTCATGAGAATTAACTCATTCCAGAAAGATACTTTATTCTAGTTTTTTTCTCATTTTCCTAGTTTATAAAGAATTAATAATTTCCTAATTAATAATTAAGTAATAATTAATAAATTGTCAATTATTCATTGTAGCAGACAAGTTGAAATCTGTCTGCTATTTTAATCAGGAGGCTTGTCATTATTTAGTAGAAACTGGCAGATCACGCTTCACTGACAAAACAAGTAATGGAGATTTTGCTCTTTTTCCTGACACCATCCCGGCCCAAAGTCATCAGCATCCACAACAACATTTTGAAGAAAGCTGGATAACATGAGTTCTAACAACATTTAATTTCACTCTAGGATTCATAAAGTATTTTTGAATTGAATTGAAGCGGCTTCTTTTTACAAAGCAGATGACACGAAACTCACCTGCACAGACTTTATGATCAATATCAATATCTGATGAACTCCATCAGAAAAGTTTTTCTAAATAAATCCATGATGCTGAACTGTAAAAAATAAATTAAAAAGAGAGAATACAATGATGCAATATTTTTTAATAGATTCATAGGAGACATTAAAGTAAGCATTTCATTAGACAATGAAATTATTAAACACAGTCTACACAAATGTATTCTGCATACATTTGACTACATAGTATTTAGATAATCTAAAATAATAAACATGTTTTAAATTTAGAACGACCCACAGATAATTTTGCAGTTCTATTTGTTCTCTCTCCCTTTTTCCTTATTAACATTAGGTGAACATTATAGCATCCCTCAAATTTAAGACTGATCAATATGAATATTGGATAAATAAATACAGAAATTGGGCAGTAATTATAATAAGCGTGTTTGAGAGGAGTGTTCAAACATAACTGCAGCTTTTAAATGCACAAGTTATGTCCTAAAAAACACAACAGCTCCTGAACACAATCATTTGACTGCAAATTAGAAGAAAACATTATGCCTGTATTGTTTCCTATTTTTTAATATGAAACATTTTTTACTTAAAATTAAAATTAAGATGTAATAAATGTGAGTTATTTTTATTAAGTCATTGACATTTAAAACATTATTACATCCTTTCGGTTAATTCATATGACTTGAGTTAAATGATTTAAAGAATGTTTATTGATGTTCTTTAAAACACAGGTTGGAACTTAGGAATCGAGAAAATTGATTTTTGTAGATTAAAATCACAGCCTGTAGGATAAGGCATTTTGTTCAAGGGAGTCAGTGCCTTTTCACTGCTCTATTTAACTACAGACAAGGAAGAAGAACTTCCTGTTGGAGGAAGTTCTTCTCCTCCAAGTTCTTCCTCCAACATGAGAGTGATTGACAGTGCTAACACCCTCCTCCTGGCTCTGATTGGTTGGTTCTAACTGATTTATGTAGTTCTGTAAATGATAGAGCACAGAGAGAAGGCAGAACAAATTTTTTTCACAGATTATCTGTTTCAAGCTGTCACCACAGGGTGACAGTTTTAACAAATATGTAAAAAAAAAAAAAAAAAGAAAAAAAGTATTTTTTTTACAAAAGTTGCACACTGCAAGTTTACGTAATTTAACACGTTAAGACTTATTTTATGACTGTGTGTCATGATGTGTGTTGGTTTTGGACCCAAATGCAGCAGACTGAGACTTTGAGTTAATTTTGAATGTTAAATAAAGAAAGAACATACAAAAATTTAGAACAAATACCATGAAGGATGCAGGGAGCCAGAGTAGAACAAAAATAAAAGGAACAACAAGAAGGTAATAGGATTGGACATGATTTAACAAGGTTTGATAGGAAGAACCAGCAAGGAGGAACTGAGAATGAGTTTTACATATACTGGGGAGCAGGGGTGCAACCAGGAATCGTGGGCCCCTTGACAAAAAATTTGTTTGGGCCCCCCCTCCCCCGCGCAGCTGCTGTTACAATTTTTTGAGTCTATTTGACCCATAAAAAGCGTCACAATTTTAAAGGCTAGCATCTGCCTTGCTTTCTTTGGTTCAATACTGATAATTAGCACAATATTTACTGCTCATGAATTTAACATCCAACAGTCCACATCCAGTATGCAAGTAGGTTCCTTAAATTTTTTCTTAGTTTTAGATTACTGAAATGTCTCTCCCCATGAGCAACAGTCAAAA
>NW_006800158.1:20929-25966 GCF_000485575.1 Poecilia formosa
ATTCATTCAGATCTAGGATGTGTTATTTGAGTGTTCCCTTTATTTTTTTGAGCAGTGTATATGAATATGTTGGTAATTTTTACCTTAATTCATTAAATGCTAGTGAAATTAAGGCAAACAGTAGTCTGTTGCTAAGCTAATTATGCTGAATGGTTGATAATCTCACACAGTCTACTCATTTCTCTTGGAGAAAAACTGGGTTATAAATTAACACTCATGCCTTTTTCTCTCTCTCCCTCTGTTTTTTTGGGTTTTTTTTTTTTGAAAACCTGACTTCATAACTTTTCTTAGCAGCATAATAACTGCCACAATCGTTCATGTCTTCCACCGACGTCACTCTCAAGCGCTCCAAGCAGGAACAAACCACTTAACGCAGATAGCGGGGTTCAGGGCAAATATGGATGTGTGTTTTTTGATCTGGGAGTGGGAACATTAAATTTTTACTGCTAAAAACAATCTTTGAAAATACAATATGATTAATTTTGTAATTGACAGGGCCCCGATTTTTTTTATTTATTTCTATGAACAAAAAATAAATAATTAAATTGTGGAGGGCCCCCTGTAGGTCAGAGCCCCTAGAATTGTCATCACTTCCCTATACCACACCCCTGCTGGGGAGGTTGATTACTGAAGAAGGAACAGATGACTGATTAGAAACGAGTTCCAGGTGTGAAGGGAGAGAGTAGAAGGCAGGCCGAGGAGAGAGAGACAAGGAAGAGACAGAGAGAGAGTACCACAGGAGGGAGAGTACACAGCGAACAAGAAATAAATCTAAAAGTAAAGAATAACTAGACATAAATTAAACTACAGTAACAAAATATAACTACACACAAGACATAAACATGAATCACAAAGGACAGAACTAAAGTAAAACAGAAGTAGGAGCATAGAAAGAAAGAGACTAAGGAACAAAGAATGATAAACAAACTTCAAAACAACCCAGGATCCTATCACAGTGTTTATTTGTCATAAATGTAGATACACAGTAAAAATGCCAGTGTTGAATTAACACCTAAAAGTGTGTATATGTGTCCAAGTCAGCTGGTGTCAAAGTAAAATTTTTGAAAGTGTTAAAAGATCGTCGACACCCTTTTTTTTTTTTTTTTTTTTTTGTTAAATTAACATCGGACAATGGGTTTAATAAAAATTAAACTTTCCATTTCTGTGTATTGTTTTGAATATTTTTCCACTGGATTTGGTTGATATTGACACTTATGTTTTGTGATCAACACTACACTGATGTTACTTTTAACATTATATTTTAACACCAACACCGCTGTAATGTTATTATGACACTCGGTATTGTTGAATATTAACAGTGTCCGGTGTTAATTTAACAACAAAAAAATGTGTGTCATTCTTTTAACACTTTCAAAAGTGTTACTTTAACATCAGGTGATTTAAACACATATACACACTTTTGGGTGTTAATTCAACACTGGCATTTTTACTGTGTACAGTGTAAAGTTGACTCACATCATTCCAATGTGTTCTAATCCTTTTCCCCTCTCTCTGTCTTTCATTCAGCCTGCAGCATGATGAGCACAATGGACCCTCTCTGCTTCATTACTCTTCTTTTCTTGCATAAATTCATATTTATACTGTTGGGCCATTGAAGAAACTCTATAGAATGCAGTTGGGCTTGCAGGTTTTCACTTTCAAAACCAAACTGAAACCAAGCAAAAATCCAGCTGTGGGAGCCATGCAGCTCACAGATGAGAGACAGATCTGCCATGGACGTGTAGCAGCAGGACCAGTGACTGTTAAGAATGTGGACAAGAGAAACTAGCTTAGAGAATATAAGAGAGCATCAGTACTGTTCCCCAAGAAGCCAGAGCAGCAGAATGGATGAGTTCTGCTTCACACTTTCTCATGTTTTTGTCAGCCTCTCCACTGTGTGACCATCAGAGGACTGAAAGCCAGCTCTTCATCTGTAAGGGGATGCTCACTTTTGTTGTTTCAGGGACAAGAGACTTCCAACATTCTTTGTTCTTATTTTCTTTAAAGACAGAAGTTTAATAGACATTTCCGATGTCTATTTCTCCGCAGCTTCATCACACCTCCTACTGTTCAAAATGTGTTTCAGTTTAACGTCCACCCATTTCTCCACAAATACATTTGCACTAGTCTTCCCATTATTCTGTTCCATTATGAAAACAAATTTGTGATACTATATTTTCAGCAAAATGCACCTTAGTATTGTTATTATCAAATACTTCCTACAATGTCTATTGTTATTGAATTTATGATGATCAGTGACACATTTCATCTCTTTGACACATAGATCTATTGACAACTTGCACCAGCTATTTAGATGAAGGTTAATATAATAAAAGATTACAAACATGTTAAGTTAATGTCTTTCCTTGTATCACAAGATGAGATGTCGGCCGTCCTTTCTTTGGTGTTGCCTTTACCTCAGTACTTCTCTGCAGTAAACATTTTATATGAGAGAAACTTTGTGATTATGCCTCAGTTTTCAGTGAACATCTGGCATTGTTATGACACTCAGAAATGAGTTAAGTTCAGTTTTGATTTAATTAGGTACACAAGCATGCCACTGAACATGTATTCCAAGGAGCTGCCAGGGGTGGAAAGGCTAGTGGAATGATAGGTTACAACACCAGAATTGGAATGAAAAGCATTAAACAGCCCTTCAAAACAATGAATTGACTTCAGCAGACATATCAGATGTCTCATAGATACATTAAACAGCTTCACTAGCGCTTGAACAGGTTGCTCTTGTCATGATGTCATTCAGTCGTTTTGTCCAGTTGCTCAGCATGAGTAGACCACAGTTTGCCCAAAGATTGTTTGATTGTGTGCCAAGCATCATCAGTATCTATGCCTGCCATTTAGGCATAGATACTGAACTATTTGCAACACTTTGTGTCTCCTTGCACAAAGTCTTCAGCAACTTTGGTTTAGTGTTTCAAGGACTGACTGTGATTCACAGAATATCAGAATATCATCTGGAGTAATGCCATAATCCAGAGGCATGGACTGATGAGTGGTGCATCACTCATAACATTTCATCTTGCATTACCATAGATCATGGGATGTGTGCATGTCATAGTCCCAACGGGAGGTGCTTGCACACTTTCTCGTTCCTAAGACAATTTCTTGTTACAATTTCTTAGCCAGAAACTGATTTTCCAGAAACATCCAAATTATCGCTGGACATCCTGCATGATGTGGTGCTCCTCCTGTGGCCTGACTAGTTCCTCAAATGTTTCCCAACAAAACCAGTGTAGATCTGCTGTATCTCAATGACGGGGTTACAATGATTATTATCTGCACAGAGTCACAACTGAGAGGGTCCAACACCCTAACCAACCTGGGGGCCAGTCTAGGACCATTAGTGTACCCACACTTTGCAATACACAGAGGGCCAATGTTTCAAATTCAGTGTGGAGTAGATCGAGCATTCAAATACCCAGAGTGCCAACCCAAAGTATGGGTGAAGAGAACCATCTGTTTTAACCTCAAAAGAATCCAAGAAAGATGAAGACTGATAGATGATAAAGCAACAAGAGAGTTGCTGATGTCATCTTCCATGGACTATGCCACTGATCTGGACAGGTTGTAAAGGGAACTGCAATGAAGTTGGGCTTCTGGAAGGAGATCTGTAAACTGCAGAGTCAGTGAGGTGGTAAGTAGAGTACAATTCAATTCAATTTACTGATGTGGCACCAATTCACAACAAATGTCTCAAGGNTAGGACCATTAGTGTACCCACACTTTGCAATACACAGAGGGCCAATGTTTCAAATTCAGTGTGGAGTAGATCGAGCATTCAAATACCCAGAGTGCCAACCCAAAGTATGGGTGAAGAGAACCATCTGTTTTAACCTCAAAAGAATCCAAGAAAGATGAAGACTGATAGATGATAAAGCAACAAGAGAGTTGCTGATGTCATCTTCCATGGACTATGCCACTGATCTGGACAGGTTGTAAAGGGAACTGCAATGAAGTTGGGCTTCTGGAAGGAGATCTGTAAACTGCAGAGTCAGTGAGGTGGTAAGTAGAGTACAATTCAATTCAATTTACTGATGTGGCACCAATTCACAACAAATGTCTCAAGGCACAAAGACATAATTTCAATCCACACATACATTGCAATTGATCCATACTTGGATCCATACAAAGCATTAGTATGCTTTGTGTTTACTGAATACTTGATGTACCTTAGGGGACTACTACCCTGGTAAAAACCAGACCCTTGCTCAATGCTTTGGTTCCTACAGAGTGTCTGGACCAGGGGGGGAAATTAGTACCACTGGCAAAATTTGGGTAAAAGTATGAAGTGGCGTGTAAATTTGAGCAGTTTGGGTTGAAATTGGGTTGACAATTTCCTCTGAAGTTCTATTTCCCATTTCAGCTAACCGGAGTTACATTAGACACACCCGAGTCAAGATTAAACAGCTAATGTATCTTCTGTTATCACCAAAGGTAACAATATGTTTTCAAAGTAGCTATTTTAAATGTTTGTGCCCTTGCTGAACGCTCAATGTCAAATAGTTTTAAATTTCAAAGATTTTGTACGGGGAAAAAATCAGTTCATAATATTGTATGTTCTGCATATGCTAAAAGAATGACATTAAACATCCTTGTTGGGAGATTAGGAGACTTAATAAGACAGATAGGGTTGTCAGGAGGCGACTCAATTTGCATGTCCTGAGATGCAGCTTTTCAGATTACCACAGGACCAGAGAGCAAATATCATGTCAGACTGAGTCAGAAGCTGCAGATTCACCACTGAACTAATCTCATCTCATGGAAGCTGAGCCAAGCAGTTAAAATATGACTAACTTGCATCTTACATAACCCAGAATGATATGTCATCAAGCATATCCAATAACCAGTGCTTGAGAAAGCTTTCAGTGTGTTATGTGCAGCCAGCCTCTGACAAAAAAACCCCTATCTAAGCTGCCAAGGGTTCACTGTAGACTTGACAAGGGTGTTCTTATCCCTGTCTTATTCCTGTTATTATTGTATTATAGCATAGCAAAAAAAATAAAAGTATATATATATATA
>NW_006800158.1:26337-29799 GCF_000485575.1 Poecilia formosa
TATATATATATATATATATATATAGAGAGAGAGAGAGAGAGGAAACTGTGGGACAGTTTAAGCACAATGATGATGCCACAGTGAACATCTGGCACTCAAGCACATGGTGAGCTGCAGCTCACATATCAGGCAGGGCCTCTGGTCTTTGCACTAATCTGATTGGATTCCAGGTCACAGAAGGTCAGAAAGGAAAGCAGAGTGGAAGGCTGCAGCAAATGCACAAACACACCAGCAATATATAAAGTGGACTGATCCTTCACCTAAATAGTAGTTCCAATACAACTCAGTATTTATGCTCTTTAACTTGAGAATGTATTTATGACCCTGAAATTGAAGTGGGTAAGTATGTTTATTTTTTTATGTATGTACAGTTATATCATCCAATTATTATAATTGTTGTTATTGTTATTCCTCTGTGTGGATTCATGTAAAAGAGGGGTAATATTGTAGTTTGACTTGAGCCCTTCAGTATAATCCTCCCACTGGTGAAGCTTGCACCATCAGTGAAACTTCTGTTTCCTTCCATCACTGGCTTTCCTTCAGTGGCCTGTCAGAACAGTCCTGTGCCATGAGGCGGACATGTGATCCATTTGCACTTGTTCTTGATTTTGACTTCACCAAGACCAGATTATACTCAGTCTTCTTACAACAGACAACAAGGTAATCTCTACCACAAGCTCTGCCATTGGTGAGAGAAAAATACATCTTTGTATAAATTAAGGAAATTAAGGAAAATAAGTAAAGCACAACAATTTCGGCAGGATCTATTTCATTTTGGTCACTTTTTAAAAGTAAAATATGAAAAATAAGTGAAAAAAAATGTTTATTTCTAGGAAAAATTATATAGTCCATAATTTCATGTTATATATTATTCTATGTTATACCAAGTACATTTCCATTATACTTTGATGGCATGAATGTTAATGATCTTCTAAACCTTTTATCCATCCAGTCATCTAGTTTTTATACTTGCCTTAATCGGACCGTAACAGGCCTATCGCTAACCCTAGGCTGTGCTTGGAGTATTGGTTGTCTGATAGCCTGAGGTTGCTCTGTTTTGTTTGTATTTCTTCGCTTTCCCCTCTCACTAACCAGGATAAAAGGTAAAGGCAGTATTGTTCTTAGAAACTGGTGAGATACTATTTGTTTATCTCGGCTGCTAGCGCTAAACTTCTGACAATGCGACTGCTGAACCTCTAGTTTCAGCCCATCATCAGTCCATCAGCCTTCCTTGCCTGAACACAGTTTTGTCATATATCTTGGTTGTTAATTTGTTAATTTAACAAATGATTTTTGAAATATAATTTATTTTGAAAATACTGTTGTACTCTCCATCTTATTTTGCATTGTGAATTGGTTATTTGAACCAATCCACAATCTGTTCTTTGTTGGCTTTATAGCTAATTTAGCCTTATTTACAATTCCTCATAACCTCTCCCCCCATCCCTGTCTGACAGATATTCTAAATATCAAAGCTGAACTGCATTTTTATTTCATTAGTTCGTTCTTTCAGTTTTATTCTTCTTTGTCCCTTTTGTCTTTTTTACTGGTATTATTCGGAGGTATTCGGAGTTAGTTTTTTCTTATTTGTTGCCAAGTCAAAGAGTACTTCATCTGAAAATGTTACTCAGTTGCACATTCCTGTGGATTGGGGTACACCATTTTCAATAACTGCACAGTATTTTATGTTGGAATTTTGCCCATGCTGTTTATGTTGCAGTTATATTTATTTATTATTTATATACCCATATACCTTTATCTTTGTCTGAACCTACATGTCTCAGTATTCTGTCATGCTGCTGGTTAATGTTTGTCTGAACCTACATGTCTGACAAAGAACATGTAGGTTCAGACAAACATTAACATAGTATTATGTATGTTAAATTGGAAGTTTAAGTATTTTGTTAATAAAGTCTTATAATTTGGAGAGATGTTTATTCTGCAGGTACATGATGTCCAACGTCAGGTTGTCTTAATGTTTTCTCTGGTTCAACATACCTGAATCTAAAGATGGTGTTATCAGGCCTGGCGGGTCCTTCATGAATGACTTTGGACATTGATAGGCTATATGTGTGGAGTGTTTGCTGTTTGAGAACGCCAGTGAGCAAATCCCATTGTTCTATAACACAAGTCACCAGATTGTCACAGAACAATAACTTACAAACTGAGAGCTGTTTGTCTATTAAATTCTGATAATCAAGCAGTGACCCGACTTGTTAGCTTTGATTAAAAACCCTAATTTTGCTATTATTTTATTTTATCTTGGCATTAAGTAAGAATTATTCCTAACCAAACCAGATTATTGTCACACATCATAGACTAAATATGAGACTGTTGATTATTGAGGAGGGTATAACTATTTTCTGGCATCTGAAAATATCTACTATATCTATATCTGTAATATCTACAGATAGACATCTGTCTTATTGATCAACAAATGGGTTGGCCTGGCCCAACTAGCATGAATCTTCCTTTGAATGCTGAAAAAGTTCAAGCATATCCAGTATTTGGATATGGAGATTCAAATGCTAATAAAGTTCCAGAGAAAGCAGCAATAAAATTTATGTTGCATAGTAAAAATTGAAGCAACAAAACTAGCTTAGCTTGGTTGATGAGCAGGGAAATAAGAAAACAAGATTCAGTGAAACTGAATAGAAAACATGAAAATACAGCAATAAAGGAGAAAGACATCGTAACCTAACACACTATCATAAGATACAGTTTTATACAAAACAAGAACATTATTCAAATAAAACCAAGCTCCGACCCTTCAGATTACAGAAAGAACACGTCAATAAAGTAATAAATATTAGACATCTTATGCCAAAAGAACAATCAAAATGAATCATTTTTTTAACTTTGTAGAGAGTTCCAGGACACAGATAATGAATTAAAATAAAAAAGATTGTCTTGAAAACAACTCTGGCAACCTGACATAGCAGTAAGGATGTTGCTAACTGGATGCGTTTCGCACACTGTTAGCTGCATCTGCTGCAGTAGCTGGGCAGATGTCCATCGTTCTCTACACTCTAATCTCCTTGCCGCCTTAATCTAAAAAAAAGACACACAAAGCCCAGAAACATAAGAAAGAGCAGAGTCGTAATCTCTATCAAATCTGAAGGAAGACTCATAAGCTTCATTAGTCTCTACTTTCATCACATGATATCAGACGATTTTCAGTTGTTTAGTTAAATGACCTTCCTCCCTGAACGCACTTTCTGTGATCAATTTGTCAACTGGAGTTAATGTTTATTTGATTACATTTATCTAAATAACCTCACTTATTTACATTTCAATTACAGTAATTAAAATATATCAATAAATCACGTTGAAAAGCCATTTGATTTTATTTGGAAGATAGTGACCACAATAGTATTAAGTAGAGATGTGCCAATCAGGTTTTTTCCTGCCGATTCCGATCACCCATGAGGGCCGATCACGACCGATCACCGATACCGATCA
>NW_006800158.1:31292-46746 GCF_000485575.1 Poecilia formosa
TTTTCTTGTAGCAAATTTGTTTTTTTTGGCCCTCAGTGTATTTGACTTTGACCTTCCTGCTTTAAGGAGTGTAGGAAGACAATTGTGTTAATTCTTAAGTTGGCATTGTGATCTACCAGCCGGGAGAGGAATTCTGACTCACTCTGCTCTGTTTGTCTTTGTGTCTCTTTTAATTCACGGCAAAAGATCTGTCTTTGGAGGAATTGCTCGGCAGGGAAATAAAATTAGATCTGTGATAAGATAACTTTTGGTTGAACTCTGTAAATAAAAATAATCTTTGTTCAAACCGAGGAACTGTGAGAGAGACTAGGTTTCAAACTGACGAGAGAAAATCCTGTCTAAAATTAACTTTGATCTCCCTTGTCTAGAGAATGAAACGCCGTTCTGAGATCAAACAGGTCTCAGAAGGTAATAAAATTTACTTCAAACAACCCATTTTAGTAATTTGAAACTTTTTGCAGCTATAGGAGAGAACACACCGCATATGTTAAAAAACAAGAACACCCCTTTTGTTAAAGCGTCTCCACTAAGAGCAACAAGTTAGATTTGCTATTGCAGCCGCACAGTAATCTCCAAAAACGCTTTTTTGCCGTTTTCTTCTATCTTTAGGCCCGAGCAGCTAAGCGCTGCGAAGGCCTATTGAAATCGTGCTGTTTATTCTTTTTCCTATTTTTCTACTTCTCTCAGGTAATTAATGTCTGCTTTGTGGTTTTAAGGTTTGTGATGTTGTGATGTGCTGTTGATGTGATTTTATGCTTTTGATTGTCTGAATAAACTCTGAAAATGTGTGACGTGGAGCGCTGACTGTTATCTCTGTGTGCTTTCACTTTTACGCACATGGCACCTTGGACTTGGGGAGAAGAGAATACAACGAGCTCAAAGTTTTAACAATTTTTCTGTTTATAGCATCGACCAAAATAAAAAATTCAGCAAAATAAAAAAATTTGCTTTTGTTTATATGTATGATGTAAAACCATAAACAAAAATATTTTACAACGAATAGAAAGCTGGTGTGATATTTTGGTTTCTTTTGTTTTTTAATAATTAAATTTATAATGCCTTTCATATATCAAACTGAAATCTCAAAGGTAGACCAGGGATTGAACGGGCGACCCACCAATTACAAGGCAAATTTCTACAGCCGACGCTGTAGGAATTTGTCGCGAAAAACGATAAATCAATTAATCGCACGATAAATTAAACCTATCGACCTCATTTTAATTATCAGCTTTATCGTCTCTTCCTGCCTTTTTTCTTTCTGTTGATGACACTGATTGAAAAAAGGCTCAACTCCGGTGCTCTCCACTGACCCTCCCTTCCTCATTTCCTTTGTGCAATGTCCAGCGCACACTACACAAGTTGTCGGCCGATTGTCGGCCCATTTTCAAAACCTGAGAGACCACACATCAGCCGACAGAAATCCTAGGTATAACAGTTTAATTGGGTTCAATCGTGCCGTGTGGAGTCCAGCCACATGGGCACAAAATAATGCCTGACTTTAATAATTTTAAAGTCAGGCATTAATCAATGCTTTACTAGAATCTACCTGTGATGCATGTGGCTAGAGTCAGCGTAAAGTCCTGACTGAATGAAAATCATTGTAACCTATTTATGTCACGTTAACGAAGAACAGCTGAAAAGTTACAGGGTTTATCAACTGCGGTAGCAATTTGGCTCCAACTTCTCTCCTCGTCATTTCTATATTCTTTGCACGAAATGTTGAATAAATATTAATGTTGTTTCCACATATCTCCAATGTCCGCTGGATTTTGGGTTGTGCCTTGTCAGCTATTTGGGATTCCCCTCGTTACTTTCGCTCTTTCTGATTGGCTATCTATCACATTCAGCAGGCTGCATTAAGCTCCCAGTCAGGGAAAACCCCTTAGATCGAAGTGGCCACGACTATCTACCATAACACACCACACACTGCAAGATGATCGGTTACGAAATCACCAGCAACAATCTTAGATCGGCCAACGATCTAAGATTATCGTAAGTGGAAAACAGGGGCAAAAAATCATGTAGTACTGCATAAGGTAGTCGGATGTGCCCGTCTTTATTTAAATCTAGTGATTACTGAAGGGCAATATAGTATACAGACTTCATAATCTGCACTCTTTTGGTTGAATGCAGTATTTATTTCCACTTTGGCTTTATGTTGTTTAGTTTTTTCATTCAAGTACGTTTTTTGTTAATGGAGACTGAGAATCCATTAACACTGGAACTGATTTACTTTATCAGTTCCAGTGTTATGTGTTCTTTTGAAAATAAAGTGTATATATAACAAAATAAAGTGTTCTATGGCAGGAAATCGCATGCATTATTAGTCATTTCCATTAAATCAGTGTCAAAAGGTCTTGAAACAATATTATCGTTTATCGCAATAATTTTTTTAGACAATTAATCGTCCAGCAAAATTTGTTATCGTGACAGGCCCACCGACGCCACCATCATTTATGAGAGGGTTTGATTAAATTATGTATTTGGGGTTATTTAATTTTATGTCGACCATAGATTTGTCATATAGAGAACTGTATGTTAGGCCATGTTGCTTGGACGAAGACGAAGTGGTTCCAATTCGGGAAATGGCTAAAGGGCGATTCTACCTAATTTTTCACTACCGTCAGCATCTTTAATTTACTCTAGCTAAAAACTACAACACCTAGACTCTTCAAACCTGGACTGGATTATTCTCAACTCATAGAGCAGAATATTTAAAACCAAGTGTGGGGTTTATCTGATTTGTGAAACTTCAATAAAGAACAATTCTAGTGTTACCCAAAAGCATAAAAATTATGAAATCAACTTTAATTGAAGTTTCACAAATCACACATTTGGTTTTAAATATTATGTTCTTAGTTGAGAATAATCTGGAGAGTTTTTCATTTTATTACTGTGTTAAATAGCAGGGTTTACAGTTAATTGAGTTACTGTTATTTGTCATGTAAACAAAGAATTGTCTAGTTTGTATTTCTGCTTGATCCTACAGCATCAGTAGCAAGACACTTTTAACTCTATTACTGTAGTTGAGCGTGGCTCAGGATACTGTGGTGTCCTGAACTCACCACAGTATAGTCCCACTGCACTAGCTAAGGCTGCTAACTAGCAGGTGCTAGCAATGGTGCTGAGAGCCTTGTAGGCCTGGTCTTTATCAGGATGCAGGTAGTCTTTCAAATCAAGTTTCTGCTATTTTTGTGCATTCAGGAGGAGAAGGACACATTTCTGCATCACAGGTGAGCCCCTTTCATGGTTTTAACTGAAGTTAGCTAACTTTAACCAACTGATAAAGAAATGTTTTTCTGTAATTTCTGAGCCACACTGTTTATGTACATGCACTGCATCTAGACATTTTTGCGGTATGGAACATTTAATTTTCCCAGACACAACACTTTAATGTTTCTGTAGGAACAACTACATGGATATATTTAGATGCTTCAAATATTATTTCAGGTCTACTTTAGACTGCATATGCTTTAAGTTATTCTTAATGGCAGAAGTAACTTTTTTGAAAGTTTGGTTCAGTGATTCATTTTAATTACTTTGAGTGCAAAATGTTCATGCATGCAAGTTAAAACTGTGAAGCTTGTATAAAGCTTGGCATCAGAGGTAATAATGTTTAATATTTTTCTATAACCTCTTGACTGTCACCTCCAAAATACTTACATTAAAGTCACTGGGTCCATGACAGTTAATGGGTTTTAAGATAAGAAAATTTAAATATTAAATATTTTACAACTTTTCTCAGTTTGAGTGCATTTATCAGAACAGAATTTAAATTCTTAAAACTACTTGTTCAATCTTCAAATTATTGTGTCACTTGGCTGCCATGGAGATCCAAGGATGTCGCAAACATGTTTTGATGAGGAAATGACTCATCATGAACATGGAAATATAACAAGATATAAATCTCAAATCTAACAATTGATGGTGATGTGCACACTAAATAAGGGCTGTTCGCTTTTTAAATAATCTGCTCTTTTGTTTTTGAATTTTCTGGGATTTTTTCTGATATTTTTGGACATTGGTATTAGGCCAGAATCTTTCTGCTTTTAGTCTGTCTCATGCCATCTATCTTGAATGAGAGATCAAAAAGTAAAAATTTGTAAACAAAAACATGTTTTTCCTTAAAGGGAGAATGGAAGATTTTACCGTAAAACCTATGTTGTTGTTTTTTACAGTGCAGCATCATATGAAGGAGCAGACTGTGAGTTTATGTCAAAAGTTACATTAGCAGATATGTTGATGATGTCACCACCAGCAGAGTGATAATCCACCAGAACTAGAAGAATTGGCTGACTGCAAAGGTTAGCTATCTGCAGAGGGGAAATGATTGAAGCATTCAGGACTGGAGATGCTGAGGTGTCCTGGGCTTCCAGACCCTCCCTGGATCTGACTGGAATTGAGAGGAGCACCAATGTCTAAAGTCCTGCCTCTGCCTTATGCTATCAATACAGGCTGTGTTTGCTTTAAAAATAGGAACATTCCTGTTGTCATAGTCCAGTCACTCTTGGAAAAGAACTTTTACATAAAGGACACATACATACATGAATCTAGTGTGAAGGATGAACACAGGGTGCTGAGACAGATTTGAAAATTTAGACACTAAAGGTTTTGAAGCAGGATTGATAAGAAACTCATAAACGGACGGCGGTATGCATGTCACAAAACTGTGGAGAGAGCAGAAAGTTTATTCCTGGCACATATCAACATTTAGTTGGTATATGGATCACAGTTGGATGTAAAACCTGTAAGGATGTAAAAATCCTCAGGTTGACAAACACTTTCCAGACCAGCTAAGACATTATCCATAAGCCCAGGTTGAAAAGAAGGATTAAGGCATAATGGTGGGGAGATATTACTGTAAGACCGAGTGCAGTTTATATTTGCCTTAAAATATTAAAAGGAAACAATAATTATCTTAATGTTTATTTAACTTACAAGTTAAATAAATAGGTAATTAGTAATATTACTTGAATTTTTGTCTTAATTTTAATTTTGATTCTTAACTTAGATAATTTATTAGTCTCCCATAGGAGAAATTTATCATGGAAGCAGGGGCCAAAAACTGCAGTACAACAATAAAAAGGACATAACAATAAAAGAACTTCCCTGCCTGTTACCTGTAAAACTAGCACTGTTATGTGTTCTTGTTCTTACAATGTATAGGAGAAGATATAAAAAGAATATTTACTTCCATACAGTTCAATCAGTATTCAAAGGTGTCTGAAAATCTCCTGCTAAATGTATTTGATCAAATAAAACAGTCTTCCTTGGTTTTTAGTTGGTTGTAGTTATAGGTGCCTCATTAGCACGTTTCCCTCTGCTTCAGAGTCTGCAGTTACCTGACGTCATTGATCTCACTTGCCATGGGACTCTACTTGTGGCCCTTCATTGTGACCCCATTCAGTCAGCCAAGGTTCCTGCCAGCTCTCCTCCCGTTGCCCCGGCTCACAGAGGCGGAAAAGAGCCACAACAGCCTCTAATCATAGCCGCTTCACTGTTTCTGCAGTCCGCAGAGATGATTATGTCTTTAAAACCAGAGAGTGGAAAAAAATACAGAACAGTGTGTTCAGTAAGAGAGAGATAGAAACATGCCATATGGTCAACTTCCATCTCTCACATGAAATATTTGTGGAATAGTGGATTTACACTTCTTTAAAATCCTAAAACAAAGATCTAATCCTCAGCTGTACAAATTAGCTTGTTAGCTAGATAATGTTAATGTTTATTATGTCATGTTTGCCAAATATGTCATGTTTGCCAAAATATGATTTTAATAGTGCAGTCATAAAACATACTGCCGTTCACATATACATATATTTTATATCTCACATATTGCAGATTTAATTTGTGGAGAATGTATGTGTGTATATGGAAGAATATATGTATATGAGAGAAGAATGTGAATGTGATGAAATATGTGTGTCTGAAAGTGTCCCTCAAACCATGAGGGATATGTCAAACCATGTCCCTCATGGTTTGACATGAGGGACATATAAGGCCCCTCCCTCATGTCAAACCACGTAATGACAACAGTCATAGTGACGACAGTGACAGAAGCTACTTTTGCCATTTCATCTCTTCATATCCCTGATATTAAGAAAGTATTTCTGTCCATACAACTTCCTGTTTGCTGCATATTTCCTTTTAATTTTAACATTCTTTGTAAAATCAATAGAATGATTGTGCATGAAAATCGCAATAAATCATCTTGGAGTTTGTGAAATACATATATAAACTGTTTTCTTATACATTGTGATCCTTGTGTTTTGCTTCGTCTAGGGGCCCTGACAAACAGGGGGCCCTCCACAATTTATTTATTTTTTGTTCATAGAAATAAAAATAAAATAAAAAATCAGGGCCCTGTCAATTACAAAATTAATCATACTGTATTTTCAAAGATTGTTTTTAGCAGTAAAAATTTAATGTCCCCCCTCCCAGATCAATAACACACATCCTTATTTGCCCTGAACACCCCCTATCTGCGTTAAATGGTTAGTTCCTGCTTGGAGCGGTTGAGAGTGACGTCAGTGGAAGACACGAACAATTATGGCAGTTACTATGCTGCTAAGAAAAGTTCTAAAATCAGGTTTTCAAAACAAAGAGAGGGAGAGAGAGAAAAAGGCAAGAGTGTTAATTTATAACCCAGTTTTTCTCCAAGAGAAGTGAGTAGACTGTGAGATTATCAACCATTTAGCATAATTAGCTTAGCTACAGACTACTGTTTGCCTCCATTTCACTAGCATTTAATGAATTAAGGAAAGAATTACCAACATATTCATATATTTAACTTGTACCTTTTACCACTTAGCAACATATGAGTCAGTCAGCGGCAGCTCTAACCCACATCCCTCCTGACCCGTCCTCTCCTGAGTGAAATTAAAGCTGCATTTTGTCACTTTTATGTAAATATATTTTTCACATATTTTTTAAAACTGTCATTATGTTGTGACAGTATGGTATGAGAGGTAATCTGTGAAAAATCTATTTCATCTGCCTTCTCCCAGTGCTAGAAAAAACCAGTAAGTAACAGGAGAGTTTTAGTGCTGTCAGTCACAATCTCATGTGGTGCTGCTCATCCTTTCTCCCCCTCGATTTGTGCCGTGCTGCAGCTAGCATAGCACAGAGCTGTGCAGATTGAAATTGTGAATGCTCAGTTTAGCTAGCATAGCTACCAATGACGGCAGATAAACGGTTCTTGTAATGATAAGTTGTTTCTCCACCATTAGCACATTTAGCAGTGAGTGAATGAGGCTAATTGACAGTGATAAGAGCATCCTAGTAGTTCTGATTGGTTGTTTTTGGTCAGAACGGTGCATTACTTTAACCAGTAATAGTAATTCAGGAAGGAGCTGGAGGAGATTGATTGTTTTCACAGATTATCTGTCTCATAACAAACTGCTACGACATTGTGACAGCTTTAACAAATATGGAGAAAACATATTTTTTTATTAAAGTTATGTACTGCAGCTTGAATAAAATACAACTACATAGCATTTTCGAGAAGTCTGGATTGCTTTATGTGCAGCTGCACATTGCTTTTGATTGTTGCTCGTGGGGAGAGACATTTCAGTAATCTAAAACTAAGAAAAAGTTAAGCAACCTACTTGCATACTGGATGTGGACTGTTGGATGTTAAAGTCATGAGCAGTAAATATTGTGCTAATTATCAGTATTGAACCAAAGAAAGAAAGGCAGATGCAGGCCTTTAAAATTGTGACACTTTTTATGGGTTAAATAGACTCAAAAAATTGTAACAGCAGCTGCGCGGGGGGCCTAAACAAATTTTTTGTCAGGGGGCCCACAATTCCTGGCGGCGCCCCTGATTGCAGCTGTATGATTGGCTGATGCTAAACTGTTCAACAAGTACGTCCTGACCATTTCATCTAGAAAGTACATTGTAAAGCTTTACACATCTTTAGAAGGCGAAAGGAAAAACTAATACTGGAACATATTGAAAAGTGACTTCAATTCAAATTTCAATTCAAATTCAAAAATACTTTATTAATCCCAAAGGGAAATCTAATTTTTTTCTGTTTCAAATTTTTACATTTAAATAAAACAATAAAGAAGACCTGCATTTTCTGAAACTGAGCATAAGTACAATAAAACATGCACTAAAGTAAGCTTGTCAAGTCACAGGTCGTATCAGCAACTGCTTTAAAATCAAATAAGACTGTTGCAAGTGATTTAAAAAAAACTATCAGCCATTCTCAGGAGATAATCAGTCACTTTAGGAAATGTTGAAAAATACATTTTGTCTGTATAATAAATTTCTCGTGGCTCTGGCTCAGGCCATTAGTGTAATTAGAAAGTCAGCTTGCATTAAATTGATATGGATGTATTGCCTGGGGACAGCAGAGAAAAGCAAGTATGTAAGTGTGTGTGTGTGTGTATATATGTTTCGTCAAGCAAATGAGGATAAAATTTGGAGTCAAATATGCAACAGTCATTAATCAAAAAACAGCATTGGTTCGTGCATGAAGCACACAGCAGCCATTGTTACATGGAACGTTAAGTTTAAATGGAATAAGCTCCATCAAACACGTCATCGTTGAACATCTGCTGGACTCGGATGAACCATTAATGAACCACTGCCTTGTTAATGGTGCTTGAATTGTGGGAGAATTTACTATAGTCTGTCAAAATGACAGTAAATAATAAAGAAAAGCAAAAAAATTGACACATGGAATTACACATCTATGACAATACTTTTATTCACCTAAAGTCAGCCAATAGATGGTACAGAACAACAAAACCACTGATAAAATAACAAAAACAGACAGTTAGAATCTGAGTTAAACAGAAGAAGTCACTTCATGTAGTTGATCTACTTCCAAACAGAATTCGGTAACACTTTATTGAAGTCTTATGTCATGCATAAGACTGACATGACACTGTCATAAACACGACATAACATCTGTCATGAACATAAAGAAGTCTTTATAAATTTTTATGACAGTTGTCATGAAGTGTCATTCGGTAAATAATGACACTTTTAATGCAAAGTTGCTCTAAAAGTTGCATTGAAAGTCCATTAAAAGTGCCAACTTTGCAATAAGTTATCATAATTTACAAAATCATGCAAAGTTGGCACTGTTAATGAACTTTTAATGCAACTTTTAGAGCACCTTTGCATTAAAAGTGTCATTATTTACCGAATGACACTTCATTACAACAGTCATAAACATTCATAAAGACTTCTTTATGTTCATGACAGGTGTTATGTCATTTATGACAGTGTGATGTCAGTCTTATGCACACCCCTTCAAATAAAGTGTTACCCAGAATTCTACCACATTCTGTCCCAGAAGTGTGGAATCATGTGAGTTGGAATTGAATCAAATCACAAATTTAATAACTTCAGTTTCAAGCAGATTCCAAATCAAGTACAAAATTTCCTGATTATCAATCAATGCACTCAAGTTCTGTTTATTATTCAGATAGGTTAATTAATTTATTTAATCTAAGGAAGCCCAGCAGATTCCATCAAGTCATCGATTTACCCAGCCCTAGTAAGGTAAGGTAAGGTAATTCTATTTATATAGCACATTTCCAGCAACAAGGCAATTCAAAGTGCTTTACATTAGTTAAAAGTAAATACAAACAAATACAGTAGTTACTATTCTCTTCACATTAAACTAGATTACCTGAAATTTGAGGACTGGGGTAACACTGAAAAAGTACCAACCACTGAGCTTACCTGTATCTTACCTGTATATGATTTTATGAGACTGGCTTTATCATGAAGTAGAGCAAACAATGTCAATGTTATTTGTATAGCACATTTAAAACAACCCTAGTTGACCAAAGTGCTCCACAGTTTACACCAACCATCACAACATAAACAAAAATTAAAACAATAAAAATATAGCACATCTATATTAAACAGGAAAAAAAGGAAAGAGAAAACAAGTGTGAGACAAACAGAAACTCAAGTTGTATTAAAGCCGGTGAGAACAGATGTGTTTATGAAGCAGTAGTTTATCTCAGCTCCGGTTGTTGTTCTTCCAAATATGCTTCCCTCAGTAATAACAATTTGCTTACAGACCAAAAAAATAAATTAAAAGTCATCCAGTGGACTTCTTTTTGCTCAGTGTTACGTATTTGGTCACGTTAGCTAGCAGAGTGCGCATGCGCGGTGCACAAGGTCGTCTCAGCAGTAGCGTAAGCATGATGTCCCTAGCTGCCCGATCGGGGGCATTTTCCCCTTATATGCAGGCTACAGCTTTTGCTGTGGCCGGGCCTCTGAAGCCTCTGGTCCCGGGTGTTTTTGTAAAAGCAGAGAAGTTTCTGATGGACCCAAAGAAGCCGTTCCTGTGCCGAGAGACGCTGAGCGGTCAAAGCCCAAAGACAGGCCCTGCTGTAACTGTTAGCATCAACGGTGAGTGCTATCATTGGCTTTAGCTTAGCTGGCTCAGAGTTGTTTAAAAGGCAAATTCAGGTGTGTGTTGTATGAGAAAAAGATTAAGTGATATCATAAACAGTTGATAACAACCAATTATTGATTGTCTTTATTTCAAGTTGAAAGCTGGCTTTGCTGTGTTTGTAGCTAGCCACCGGTTAGCGTCAGCGCTCTGAGCAGCTTCACTTCTAGGTTAGTCTTCACTTCAGTTAGGCTATACCAGTTTAGCTTGATGTGACCCGATGTTCTTTCCTCTCTGTAATAGTAACACATTAATAGTTATTAAATAAGTTGTTTCTGTGGATATTCTAGATGCATTCCAGTGAATTCTACATGTCAATAGTACACATTAGCCCAGTGTTTCTCAAGCATTTTCAGGCCGACGACCACTTAACCCATTTAACAAACAGTCACGAACCACCTAACCTAAAATTTCCCAGCGATAACACATCTTAATATATGATGCAACCTGAAATAAAAATATTAGCTTCTTAACTCACATATTGCTGTTTTCTTTGTTCATCCCACTGAGAAGAGTGGTGCTGGTAAATGTGACAGGCCACAACAAAGCCATGAACAGGTCTTCTTGGGTATTTTGAGTTATTTACAGATTCTGAAAGTATGGAGTCTAAGCTTTCCAATGATGTAAAACACGTGGAAATAAAAAAAAAATAAGTTGTTCTTTACTACCAAGTGTTATGTGCATTAATAACATTTAGGGTTATTTGTGATTTAGAATCACAGTTAAAGAAAAATAGACTAGAGTTGCTTTAACAGAAACAAAAATCATTTTCTGCATCATTAAATATAAAAATAACCCACCCATTTATATCAGTTGTATTTATAAATTGTATTTAATTTATTTAATCATTTAATTAAATAAAAATAACAGTAGCTGTAGACATATAAGCAGAGCACCATTCACTACCAAACAAAGTCATAAAAACAAAGAACAGTTCTGAATAACTGAGATGAGTCCTAGCCTCACTGCATGGAGTCGTTCAAAGGAATCCAGTTGCTAGTGAACGACACATCAACGATCAGCAGCTATAACTCAGCTTCCTATTACCAAGTAGTCCTGGAGTTGTTTTTTTTTCCCGGTATCTGAAGCTTTTCTTTTGAGTGACCCGGTTATAAGCCAGTTCTCCGTCATTATTTTTAAACACAATCCTTTGGGATGCTAGCTGTAACGTTGCACTTTGTGCTCACGTCACGTCAAATAAATGGTCGTTTAAATGCAGTACCTCGCGGACCACAGTTTGAGAAAGATTGCATTAAACATACTGCCACTTTCACACACATATATTTCATATGTAATCAGTGATTGGCCAGAAAACTACAGTTGATGCAGCCCTAGTCTCACAGAAATGCACTAGAAAATAATTCATGTTGATCTCTTGTTGTGGAAAGTTATTCCATTAGTTTTTATTTTTTAAGTGTTCCTAAACAGAGGACATTGAATCTGCAGCTGAAGTAAGGATGCTGGGTGTGCTGGCCTGCTGAACTAATGACAGACTGTTTTTGCAGGATGTGCCGGAGTCCGGTTCGCCCACACTGACATCAAAGTCCCAGACTTCTCTGACTACAGACGTCAAGAGGTGCTGGACCCCTACAAGTCATCCCAGGAGAGCAGCGAGTCCCGGAGGACCTTCTCCTACCTGTTCACCGGGGTCACTGCCGTGGTCGGCGTCTACGCCGCAAAGACCGTGGTGACTCAGTTCGTCTCCTCCATGAGCGCCTCCGCCGACGTTCTGGCCATGTCCAAGATCGAGATCAAGCTGGGTGACATCCCTGAAGGGAAGAACATGACCTTCAAGTGGCGAGGCAAGCCGCTGTTCGTCCGCCACCGCACCGAGAAGGAGATCGAAACCGAAGCCGCTGTCAACCTCTCAGAGCTGCGGCACCCAGAGCTCGACAAGGACCGGGTGGTCAAGCCCAAGTGGGTGATCGTCATCGGCGTATGCACACACCTGGGCTGCGTGCCCATCGCCAACGCTGGAGATTTTGGAGGTTACTACTGCCCCTGCCACGGCTCGCACTACGACGCCTCCGGCCGCATCAGGAAAGGCCCCGCCCCTCTCAACTTGGAGGTCCCATACTACGAGTTTCCAGATGACAACACGGTGATTGTGGGATAAACGTTCCCAGTCAGAGAAAGGCTGAGCTAACCCAACTGGGAGCAACAAGACTTCAGTTCTCCATGGCAACATTTGTCTTTAATTTCATAACTATAAATCATCTCCAGTTATGCTAAGATGTGGAGGCTGAAGCTGCTCTGACCTTAGCTCTGGTTATGCAGCTGGACACTTGGAAGATGCCATCCTGTTTGCTTCTTCTCATTGGTTGAATATGATGTAAATGTAAATTAAACCATAGCTTATCACATGTCTTGCTCCATCTCCTGTTGTGCTCAAGTGTGCTCAATAAAGATTTCTATTTTATTTGACCTCTGAGAGTCTGCTGAGCCTTCTTCAGAAAAGAGAAACTTCAGCTGCTTCAGAGCCGCGTGGTTCTGTTCACACACCACGAGTTTAAAGGCCAGTGTTATGTAAAATCCACGATTTTGAACTTTATATGAAGTTATAAAGTTATTCCCTCATCAAAAACGTAACCTGGATTGTTGTCTTCATTTTCTTTTTTTCATGCTTTCTTGAGAAATCCTTTAATCTCTCATGGTTACCCTACTTGGCTCCTTCAGACTAGTCAGCAGCAATTGGCAAACACTTGGTGGAACTGGTCTGCTGAGCTCATCATATATTCATCATATATTCTGCTTCTCGGTGCAACGCTAGTTAAAACATTGAGGGTTAATAGAAGAAAGATGCGATAACTTCCTGAAGGCGGAGATTCAGAAAGAGCTGGAGTTTTTAAAGAGACAGAAGCCCAATTTCAACACATTAGATTGAAAAGTCAAATGTCTAAGTCATATTTGACAGCATTTGTATCACAACTGATGTAACATAGCTTCTTGATAGTTCTATAGAATTACGCTATGTGGCTGGAAAACATAATACTTCCCCTTCAGGTGACCAAAAAAATTAAAAACAAGGTGTGTTTGCAATGTTGGAGACTTCTAATTGAAGCCACGTCAGGCAAATAGAATGCCAGACCAGGTGTAGCTTCTATGGAGATAAAAAAAAAGAATGAAGAGAAAACAAAGTCAACAGTTGAAATTACAAAAAAAATATGAGAAAGTGAGGAAAAGTGGTGAGTTTGTCCTCCAGCAGCCTAAGCCTGTAGCAGAGAGTTCCTCCATTAAAGCTCTTTGCTGTGGAAAAAGCAGAAACTGACAATCTTTTTCAGGGTGACAGCTGGAGTTCAGATGGAGTTTCAAGTCTTACTGAGGATGGAGTTGAGTGGGAGAAGAATCCAGGGTTCTGTTCTGGGAGCAGTTATCTGACGATGGCTCTCTATGGTTACAGCCTTTTCATTCTCACACAAGCAGCAGCTGATGGCGTGCAAAGCTCCAGCAGTCTCATTCATGCTGCCAGTCAGAACCACTGATCATTCCCCTGCACACACTGCAGCCTGGAAGCATGACAGATTCACCGTGTTTCTCAATGTGTAATCACTTTTTAATCATGTTCATTCACGCCTCTGTTGCCTCTGGCCTCATGGTGACAGAAAAAAAAAAATTCTTATCCTATAAAAGTACTTACAGAACACACTAAAGAGACGTTATCTATCCTGACCAAAAGTTGCTGTGATTGGAACATAACCTTAGTTTAATCATGTGCAAGATGAAAAACAGGACATGTTGTGTGACATGTCTGTGTTGCATGACAAGCTTGATGACTAGAAAATGTTGGACCCAGAAGGAGGAGGTTGGGTTTCCTTCAGTCAACTGAGTTCTCTGTAATATTCCTCTCTGTGCAGCTTTTATTCTCCTATAACTTTTACAGTTACATCCCATTCATCCACTCTATCTCGACACTATCAAGGCATTCCGGAGAGAAATCTGCTGTCTAGTGTCAGAAAGCTTGCTCATGGGTCTTCCAATAAGATCAATCAATCAATCAATCAATCAATCAATCAATCAATCAAATTTTATTTGTATAGTACATTTCAGCAGCAAGGCATTTCAAAGTGCTTTACATAATTAAAATAAAAGCATGTGACATTGAATAAAAAGTGAGAAAGAGAAAGAAATTTAAAACAAAAAACAAAAAGATTAAGAAAGATAAAAACATTAAACCCACCCCCTTTTTAGGACTTCAGTTAAACGTTGTTTAACTGGGACTCTAACCCTCTAGGAATTTAGTCAAACACACCATTTGACAAGGACTCCAACCTCTAGGTTTTTCGGACTTTAGTCAAAATGTTGTTTGACAAGGATTCTAAGCTCTCGGACTTTACTCAAAACGCCATTTGACAAGGACTCTAACCTCTAGAACTTTAGCAATTTTAAAATTCACTTACGTTTCTGTCGTTATGGTAAAATTCATTTAGGTTTCTGTGATTATCGTGTTAGTTGAAACGTCGTCAACTGGGACTCTAAACCCCTTAGGACTTTAGTTAAACATCATTTAACTGGGACATTTTCCAGGGGGGCTTTACATCATTAAAACATAGACAGTGAGAAAGAGAAATAAAAAGAAATTAATAAATAGATAAAAAATAAAGATAAAAACATTAAAAACATCGAAGACATCAAAACCCACACTCTAACCCTAATTTAGCCATAAGCAACTCTAAGCAGGTGGGTTTTAAGTTGAGATTTAAAGGCACCCAGTGTTTCAGCTGTTTTACAGTTTTCTGGAAGTTTGTTCCAAATCTGTGGTGCATAAAAACTGAATGCTGCATCTCCTTATTTTGTTCTGGTTCTGGGGATGCAGAGCAGACTAGAACAAGAAGATCTGAGGGGTCTAGACAGTTGGTACAACAATAACAGATCTTTAATGTATTGTGGTGCTAAACCGTTTAGTGATTTATAAACTAACAACAGTATTTTAAAGTCTATTCTTTGAGCTTCAGGGAGCCGGTGTAGGGACTTTAAAACTGGTGTTATGTGATCAATCTTCCGGGTTATAGTGAGAACACGAGCAGCAT
>NW_006800158.1:46877-66005 GCF_000485575.1 Poecilia formosa
CCTCTTTAGGTCCAAAGATAATAACTTCAGTTTTGTTTCTGTTCAGCTGGAGAAAGGTTTGGCACATCCACACATTTATCTGCTCTAGTGATTGGATGGGTTCAGAGTCACCTGGTGACATCATGATGTAAAGCTGTGCATCATCCGCATAGTTATGGTAGCTGATCTTATTTCCTGTTACAACCTGAGCCAGTAGGAGCATATAAATATTGAATAAGAGGGGTCCTAGGATTGAACCATAAGGTACCCCACATGTGACCTTTGACCTCTCTGATGAGAAGTTTCCGATTGAAACAAAGAAATCCCTGTTCTTTATGTAAGATTCAAACCAGATGAGCACTGGACCGGAGAGTCCGACCCAACTCTCCAGTCAATTCAGTAAAATATCATGGTCAACAGTGTCGAAAGCTGCACAGAACCAGCACTGTGGTTCTCCCACAGTCTGTATTTATATAGATATAATTGAAAACTTTTACAAGGGCCGTCTCCGTGCTGTGGTGAGCACGAAAACCAGACTGGAAGGAGTCAAAGCGATTCATTATTGTTAGGAAGTTATTTAATTGTTTAAAAACTGCTTTTTCAAGAATTTTGCTCATGAATGGGAGGTTGGAGATCGGCCTATAATTCCGCAGTAGTGATTTGTCTAGATTGTTCTTTTTTATCAGTGGTTTGATAACTGCTGTTTTCAAAGCCTGGGGGAAAACACCTGAAGACAGCGATGAGTTTACTATTTGGATAAGATCATTAGCAACGACAGGCAGGACTTTCTTAAAGAAATGTGAGGGTAGGACAGCCAGACAGCAGGAACTGGAGCTTAATTGACTTATAATTTCTTCTAGGGTTTTATAATTTAGTAGTTGAAATTGGGTCATTGTTCCTGCATTTGTTTTGTTTGGGCACAGCATTGGTACTGGCTTTGAAGTGGATGTGCAGATTAATCCTCTGATCTTTTGAATTTTCTCTGAAAAAAAAAACTGGAAAACTTGTTGCAGGCGGCATTAGATTGAAATTCAGGTGGTAATGTCACAGGAGAGTTTGTGAGCCTGTCAACAGTAGAAAATAAATCTCGAGCATTGTTAATAGTTTTGTTTATGACATCTGCAAAGAAAGCCTCTCTTGCATGTTTTAGTGTTGTGTGATAGATACATAGTCTTTCTTTGTAGATGTCATAATAAACATGCAGTTGAGTTTTACACCATTTCCGTTCGGCCCTACGGCAGAGTTGTCTTGCAGATTTTAACTGTTTGTGCATTTCTCCATGGAGATTTCTTCCTACCAGTCACAACTTTCACTTTAATGGGGGCAATGTAATCAATGATATCTGAAAGTTTGCACTGAAAATCATCTACCAACTTATCTATGTCATTATAGCTTAAGGGCGAGGAAGAAGAGTAGATTTGATTAAATGTTTCTGCTGTGTTTTCTGTGAAAGTACGTTTTGTGATAGAAGGTTTTTGTCCAAGTGGGTTAACGGATAAAGAACTATCAAAGATAACAGCAAAGTGATCCGACAGGGCGACATCAGAATGACAGTAGAGAGCCGTGCAGAAACATTGGAAATATTCACACCCTTACTGATAACCAGGTCCAGTGTGTGTCCATGAGTGTGTTGCTTGTTTGACATGTTGTGTTAAACCAAAACTCTCTAATATATTACAGAGCTTTTTTGCCCCTCGGTCTTGGGGGTTGTCAACATGAATGTTGAAATCACTGACAATTATTAAACAATCATAATCAATGCATATGAGANAGTTGTCTTGCAGATTGAACTGTTTGTGCATTTCTCCATGGAGATTTCTTCCTACCAGTCACAACTTTCACTTTAATGGGGGCAATGTAATCAATGATATCTGAAAGTTTGCACTGAAAATCATCTACCAACTTATCTATGTCATTATAGCTTAAGGGCGAGGAAGAAGAGTAGATTTGATTAAATGTTTCTGCTGTGTTTTCTGTGAAAGTACGTTTTGTGATAGAAGGTTTTTGTCCAAGTGGGTTAACGGATAAAGAACTATCAAAGATAACAGCAAAGTGATCCGACAGGGCGACATCAGAATGACAGTAGAGAGCCGTGCAGAAACATTGGAAATATTCACACCCTTACTGATAACCAGGTCCAGTGTGTGTCCATGAGTGTGTTGCTTGTTTGACATGTTGTGTTAAACCAAAACTCTCTAATATATTACAGAGCTTTTTTGCCCCTCGGTCTTGGGGGTTGTCAACATGAATGTTGAAATCACTGACAATTATTAAACAATCATAATCAATGCATATGAGAGATAGAAGTTCATTCAAGTCCATAAAGAAATTTTCCACATATGTTGGAGTTTTGTATAAAGTTAGTGTCAAAGTTCGTTTGTGGCCTTTTACCTCAATTCCAAGATACTCAAAAGACGTAAAATTACCGAAAGAGATTTTACTGCAGTTCATGGTATTCTTAAATATTGTGTTTTCAATATTTTTTGTGTTTTCTATTCTCACTTAAAAAATTGTATGTAGGAGGCGCTGATTCAATTAGTACGATTGCTTCATTATTGTCATTCAACCATGTTTCTGTCAGAAATAAAACATCAATATTATGCTCGGTGATGAAATCACTAATTAATAGAGCTTTAGCACAGAGAGATCTGGTATTTAAAAGAGCCAGTTTAAGTGACTTGGAGGCTGAAAGTTCTTCAGTCTGTGGTTCCTTTAGGCAAGGGATCAGTCTGAGGTTTGAATTAAGACTGCTGTTTTTTGTATGTCTGTTTTTTGTAACTTTTCTTGTAGTAATCCGGACATGTAATGTCCTGCTATGTGGTGCCGGGGGGCCAGACAAATTCTGGAGGAAGATAATATCTGGACCCTGGTCTCAGACCTCAGAAACCCAGAGTGCTGGATCCTCTGGGAAGTCAGAGGCAGGTGGCTTAGATGAAGTGAGGTCTGCTATGTTAGCGCTAAGGAGAGTCGTGCCGAGGCGAACCTGTTGATCCATTCAATCCATAAATTTGAGAAACTCTGGTCCGGAAGACATTTCTTCAAAGGTATCTTGTGAGTGAGTGTAGGAGCAGAGAGGGATGGGGGAAGGAGGAGGAGAACCAGTCATTCTGTCCCCAGTCGATGTTTATCAGTTTGTTTTGGGACACTTTGCTTCTGATAAGCGGAGGGTTCCATCCTAGTCAGACATCCTTGAGCCTGTTCTTCTGAAGTGATGATCACATTGTTGTTCTTGTTGACAAAATGAAAAATGTTTGCAGTGAGCAGCTTTATCCCATGTTTGTTAAGTTTGCGTCCGCCTCTTCCAAAGAGGTGAAAGCACTGCCAATAGATCCAGAGGTTATCAATGAAGGTCACTGAGCTGGCAGAGCATGTTTTAATCAGCCATTTGTTTATCATGTCCAACCTAGAATGTTTTTCATCTCCTGTTTCAGAATCTCCGATTTTTGCTTTGCCAGATCGTTGGCTCCAACATGCACAACTAAAGTCTCAATGTTTGGCTGATCAGTGGTTACAGAGAGCACTTTGCGAGTCAAATCAGATACAGTGTCACCAAGAAGAAAAGAAACCACTCTCGTTTTCTTGGGGTTGCAAACATGACTGATTCCATTTACTGTCTCATCTCCAACAAGAAGCACTCTTGGCATACCTTTCGTTTTCCTGGTGGTCACTTTGTCCTTCGGCGCTTTGTGGGGTGGATGTGTTGGTCTAGCCTCATTGTTGATGTTTGAAGGTGGGTTTTCACTCCGAGGCTCAGGCTGGAGTGCAGAAAATATGTTTTTCAGTGGGATTCCCACAGAGTCGGAATGTTTTGAGGCTTGGGCTGGTCGCTTTGTCCTTGGGAGCGGGGTCGGTGGAGGCGCTTTGGTTCCAGCTGCTTGTTTGCTATTCTTTGGCGGAGGAGGAGTTGACATTGAAGGTGGGTTTCGGCTCAGAGCCGTCCACGCTGATTCGTCCAGGTGAGGGGTTCTCCCCATTAGTCGTCTCATGGGATCCGCAGTGTGAGACTTTTGTTTTGGCTTGGCGCCCTGAGCGATCCAGGGCGAGCTGCTTTGTGTGGGGTGTATGACCTCTCTGCTCATTTGAGGAAGAGTTGTTTCATTCCCACAGGTAGCGTTGATCTCAAAGTTCACCTCCAGCCGTTGAATCTTCATTTCTAAAAACTGAAGTCTTTGTAGAATGCTGCTAATGTTCTTGGGGTCGGACGGGGGCATTTTGCCCTAGTTCAAGTTGGAGGTGAAGAAAAGTAAGGTAAAAATAAAATTGAGAAAATCTCCCAGTCCTTAGGTTTGGAGTAATCCAGTTATGATGTCTATAATGTAAATATAATTATAAAAATTGTGACTTTAAAAATAATTCACAGGCAAAGTTATCAGTAAGGACAAGAGAGAGCAGGATAAGCTGATCCTCCTTCAGCTGCCAGAGAAAACAGCCCAAGGCACAGAGCTAGAAACACAGAAGAATAGCTAAACTGTCTGATGTACTGCAAAACTTTGGTTTAACTCACCATTTTGGACACCCAACACACAACCAAGGACACACTTGATTATTAGTAAGGGTGTAAATATTTCCACGGTCTCTGTAATCGATGTCGCTCTGTCTGACCATTTTTCTGTCATCTTTGAAAGTGTAATTTTCATCGACTCACTCAGTCATAGAGATAAACAAAATGTTTAGGGAAAGCTCAACTATGACCTTCAATCCTGTTAACTCTACCTTGTTCCTTCATAATGCAGCTCAGCTGGTCCATGGTTTCCTTTTTAAAATTTCAGACATCATTGATTCCATTGATTTCAATAAAGAGAATATTGAATCTGGCATGAAGAAATCTCCATGGAAAAATATTCCACTAGTAAGAAGTGAAAGAAGCCATGATGGATGGGCTGCAGAAAACTGACTCCAGGTTCAATATGAAATCTACAAGGTACATATATAAAGAATCTTTAAAAAAAAGTTGTGTGCCTAAACATTATTTTATCAATCAAATCAAAGCAGTTTTTTTCCTGCATTGTTCCAGATTACATCAATTTGAGAGGATCTTCAGTATTATTTCAATCAGTCAATCACATTTTATTTATGTTGCATTTTATAACAGTGAGAAATGCACCAAAGTGCTTTTCCAGTAGTTCAGGGATGAAAATGAGAAAAGAAACCAAAATAAATAAATACATACATAAATAAATAAATAAATAAATAAATAAATAAATAAAATAACATCAGTAGAAACAGAAATGACAAACTACTTCAATGTACTAAAACCCATTCTAAATAAATGTCTTAAGGTTAGCTTTGAACAGACGATGGATGGATGGATGGATGGATGGATGGATGGATGGATGGATGGATGGATGGATGGATGGATGGATGGATGGATGGATGGATGGGTTTCTGTCTGCTGTAGCAGAGTGCTGTAGCGCTGCCTTTCCTCATGACTGCCCTTAGAGCTTTAGAAAGCAGTCAGGTGTGACTGTGGAAGGGGAAGGGGGTAATCTCTCCCATCACTTGAGGAAGAGCAGAGTGGAAGCTTCATACTTGAATCCACAGTGACAGCTTTGCTCCAGGGCAGAGAGCCGTGCAGTATGACCCAACTCCTTTTTCTCTGGGATTCTTCTGCTTCTCTGACATCTCTTGTCATCTCTGCTCCACTACAGATCTTTTCACTTGTCACGGCTTTCAGGACGGAGCGCCACTGTTAAAGGTGAGTGGGTTATGCCAGGAGGTTCCCAACGGCTGAGCCGCCCCTGTTGGCATGCAGTTCTCTTAAGTATCCTGTTTCCCATCAATTCAACTTTTGCTTCCTGCTTTCATTTTTATTTTATTTCATGAATTCCTCTGGACACATTTAAAAAAAAATCTTACTTACTCAATGAAGTTGCATGTGAAGCTGCTTTTAAAATGATTTACAGCCACAAATAAAATTCAGTTTTCTTATTTTGTGTCAGATGTTCTGCTTCTCCACTCTTTTTTCACTCTTTAGATCAGGAGTGTCCAAAGTGTCCAAAGTCCAAGATGCAAATTTGGGCACCTAGTACAAGAATTTTATATAAGTAGAGACTTTCTGTCTTTAATTAGGACAAGATTATCACAAACAAGTAAAATCTTCTTACAATAGAAAATATTGACTATAACACAAAGATTCGTCTTTAAATAATATTTTTGCTTTTTGCATTCTTTTGAAAAACCAGTGACTTTTACTCAAAAGCAAACTTTGCTTCACCCAAATCTGCATTTAATTAATTGAATAAACTTGGTAAATACAGCAAGCATTTTCAAAGAAAGAGTGACATACATAATTCTTGATTTTATTCATAGGGATTGATTAAATTGTGTTCTATTTTTTAAAAGTTGATACCTAAAAAAATAATTCTTAATAAGGTAAATCTGCAGAACTCTTTTTAAGCTTTGGATCTAGAATAATTACATCCTTTTCCAGCAACAAATCTGACTACTTTATTTGTTTAATTTAAGTATAGCATATTTAGTTTATTGTTGAGTGGGTAAAAAACTTTTTTAATTTTGGCCCTCCAGTCCATTTGACTCGATCATTTTGGCCCATGCGACACCCCTGCTTTTGGTTAAATGATGCAGAAAGTAAAATGAATGCAGCAAAACACATGGAGGATAATTACTATCTCTGTGCAGCGATGCGCAGCTGCAGACCAGGTGATCCACAGAGGCTGGGTATCCCTGAGCCAGTCATCCTGGCTGTGACCTCCAACCTCTCTCTACCCTGACCCTTACTAAACACTGTACAAAGCTCTTAGAGCAACAAAATGTCAAATATTAATAAATATTCAAACTGTAATCTGGGAAGTTTAAGAAAACAGCATAATGTTCTGAAGAGGTGGAAGCTGGGAGAGCTAGAGGACAGTTGAGTCTCTGACATGGGAAATGAAACAAGACTGTCCTGCTGCAGACTCCACAAGTACAGTGAAACAGACCGGTTAGTCAGGTCTTATCAAGATGTGTGGTATGCTTACTGAATGTAGCTCATCAGTCCATCTGATGATGAGTGAGTACATCAGCTGGGATCCATCTTTCACAGCAGGTAGCCTGAACTGCTGAGATGCCAGGCTAGCTGCTGTGAGAGGGTTTAAACCCTTCAAGGCCTCCCTACTGTGGTCTCACTGTCATTGGGTTGTAAACATAAACAAAATGTAAGAATATAAAACATTTAGTTTTGACCAAATATACTTCATTTCCTCTAGAAATGAAGTTCTCTGCCAAGGTTTCGAAGGAGCAACAAGAACCCTGGCTGGTTGGTTGTTTTGTGTTAAACAGCCAGCCTCAGTGTGTTTAATGTGAAAGCTTTCCATGAATTATACATTAAACACTCAGTGTAGTGTGGAGTCATTTCAGCAGCTTCATAGTGTCCTTCACCCTCCTCATCCTGATTAGTACATATGAAGCTTCACATCCCAAACAAACAAGTGAATGAATGACTCAACAGAATAAAGCTAACAGCTCAGTGGCTAACAGATGAAGGTCTGTCTGCTGCTTTGGTCTGTTAGGTCAGCACCTAACACACAACCTGTTTTTGTGTTTTTGCAACACATTGATGCACATAAGGCGTGTTTGCTATTGTCAAAAGCCACAGTAAATCTCAAACATTGTTGTCATGGAAATGAGTGACTTCTGGTTTTATTTTGGTTTTTCAGCTCTTTATTTGTCAGGGTCTTTTCTGTTAACACCATAGATTGTTTCATCCACTGTCTGCTGTGCAGGACAGTGGGCATGTCTTTGTGGGTGCACGTGTTATATCTGCAGCGCCTTCTTGTGGCCATTGAAGGTTACAGCACCTTGCGAAAAAAAAAAGAAGAAGAAGCAACAGAACAGCGATTTTTATTATTGTTAGTATTTTTTAAGGAGAATTACATCCATCAAAATCAAAAAGGGTCAAGCAAATGTTTTTGGTGTAGTTTATGTTCTGTATGTTAAGGCAGATGGTTCAAGTAATGATGCTACACAGCTGATGCTGCTCACCCTGGAGGCTGAGATAATTCTAACTCTGTGTCTGATGTAATCCAATCACCCACACATTCCAGTTGATCCTAGTTAACAGTACATTAAGTTCAGTTTATTATTCACATGAGTTAAAAAGTTTCTATTTAAGGAAACCCAGAAAATTGTATTGAGTCAGTAACCTGCAGCATCTACTCCTTCTGGACCAACACACAGCAACAATCAGCACAGCCATGCCTCATATAGAGCATGCATGTAGTGACAGTGGAGAGGAAAACACTCCCCTCTAACAGGAAGAAACTTAAAGCAGAACAAGAACCTGGTTCAGTACAAGTGGCCATCTGCCATGACTGACTGGAGGTTTGAGAAGACAGAGCAGAAACACAAGAAGAAACAGATTGAATCCCCACTTCCACTTCCTGGCCACCCTGCAGCTCCCCTCTGGTTCAGGCCTCACACTTCAACACCTCACAGCAGCTACTCTGATCTGACCAGGATCATCCTCCCTGTGATGGACCGAGCAGTTAAGGAACAGCCAGGCACCGGTTTAAAGTCAAAAATAGTTGTTTTTTATTTAACCCAAAACAAAACTTGGGTAAACAGAAAAAATGACAAAAATTGGGCCCATAAAAGAGGTCAAAGTAACAGACATCAACTCAGACCAACTCAAATAAACAGACCTAACAAACAAAAAAAGGGGAAACTTAAATACTGGCTGATCAGGCCACATACAAAACACCAAGGGGAAAATACACAAAAACCTAACTGAACTAACATAGAAAAATCCCATCCCCCCTCCCCCTCTGGATGATGAGTAGTGGTATGAACCAATTTGCAGTCTCAGCTGGCTTGCTCCACCCCTTCTCCACCTCTCTGCTCTCCTGAAGGATTGGAGCAGCCAGCACTGAGGAAACTCAAAAACCAAACAAAGGTTACATCAAGCAAAACACAACAATGTAAACTAAAATGTGCGCACTTGTTCTAGAATACAATGTGATGTGTTGCCTTCTAAACAAAACCAATTACTCTGTAAATTAAATCCTAGACATAAAGAAACCCAAATATAAGTGGGGTGAACCTGTTTGTAGTAAAAGTGAATGTGAACCTGTTGCGTGTGGTGAAAATGAATGTTACCACATTTGTGTGGCTGTAACTGCAGCCATCACACTCCCTCCTCCATACTGAATCTCCACTCTAAGCAGTAAGCCTCCTCAGTTCACTTCCTTCCAACTTTCACCTCCATATCCACACCCTTTGATAGTTCTCCCCACTGAACCCAGAGAGCTGAACCTACCATCACTTTCTACAGTCTTGGTTATTTGTGAATAAATCCTTTCCTTTCATTCTGCATTGGATTCTGCATATATTGGGTCCTTTCGTAACGTTAACAGCTGTTTTGGTTTATTTAGAGAAAACATATTATAACCATGTTATTCATTCATTTATAAATGTTGTTTGGTGGTTTGAAAAGGTGAGAAATTAACATTTTTGGGTGGAACACCAATAATTACCCTGAGAAACAAAATCAGCTCAACAGAGCAACAGTGACATCACAGCCCTAATCGTACGGTCCACTTTAACTCTGTAACATTTCTGTTGGTAAAGAAATGCTGCATAAGCAGTAAGACATGTTTTGTTGCTTTCTGTTAAAATACATAACAGTATAATAAACACATCTTTTCATTCATACAACTATTAGTTTAATTTAAAATGAAGGTTTCAGATTAATTTTTAACAGCACAGACTAAAGCCGCAGCCCAACCTCAATGGCATAAAAATCAAATCCCTTAGCAGTTAATTGTACGTTTTGTGCTCTGCAGGCAGGGATTTGACCGATGAGTCATTTACCTTCACACACAGGAACCAAGGCTACTATGAGGCTGTGCAAGCAGTAGCCATATAACAAGGTCAAAGACCTGAAGGATCTCACTGAACTTTGTTTTACAGGCTCTGCAGGAACACATTTGTTAGGGTGAGTTTATGTTTCATATCACGTGTAGATATTCTCAATATGACAAGAGAACTGAATTGGTAAAGCAAACATGTAGTGATCTATGAACTTGTTAGACAAAAATGTAAAAGTTGAGACAGTAAACATCTTTGAGTAGCTTAGTTAACAGAGAAGACTTTTTGGAGCTAAATAAATGTAGCTTCCTTCTGCGTTTCTGAATCTTCACTCCCTCATCAGGAAAACAAGCAGAGTGCAGACTCCTCCCCGTGACCTTTGGAAAATCTTCCAAAGTTGTTAATTCTGTTGAGTACCTGCTGAGTTACATGTTCCCTCCTCCTCATCTCAGCCACAGACGCAGCAGAAGTCAATCCACAGTGAGTACAAAAAAAAACAAACAAAAAAAAAAACATGTAAATTTCAAGCAGATCAGAGCTCCGGGGAAGGAAATATTTGCTACTTTCTGTGTATTAGGGGATGTTTTTGTCCATCTGTTCAGTGTAGGATTCATCCAGAGAGGCAGAGTTGATCCAGCTCCAGTTTTAAACTGCTGCTTATTAACTGTGAATATCATTTCTGGTTTACACTAACAGGGTGTTTACACTAACAGTGTAGTGGGTTTTGCTTTTCATAATGCAGGAGGAAATAGTTGGAAGGATTGGACATTGAAAACCATCCTACATCAGTTCATCTGTTTCTTCTTGTGTCTCTGCTCTTTCTTCTCAAACCTCCTGTCAGTCATGGCAGATAGCCGCTTGTACTGAGCCAAGTTCTGGTTCTGCTGGAGGTTTCTTCTTGTTAAAGAGGAGTTTTTCCTCTCCACTGTTTCTGTTTTTTGTGAAGTGCCTTGAGACGTCATTTACTGTGAATCGGCACTATTTAAATAAACTGAATTAAATTGAACCACTTGGTAAAATTGTAAGTCCAATAATAATTGGCAGCCATGAGAAGATATGGCATTTCTTTTGAAAATCCATCATAAACAACAGTCAGGTTAGCACTAATTTTCCCTGCTGTGATAGATTACAAACAATGACAAACAATACAGTTTTGTTTTTTCAATACGAGTTAGTGCTAATATTAACAAAATAAGGGCAGGAGATGGCACACCATGAACAAATTTGTCATTGTATATTCTGGCAGTCTCATAACTCAGTAGGTTACAGTTTCGTAATGTTGCACAGTGGTGATACTGTCAGGTACTTCTAGACACTTTATTGCCAAGTAACTGAAATGTGAACTGTCCATTCTTGCATAATTTGGCTGCCTGCATTGATAAATGTAACCAGGTGAAAATAATTTGTGATTATTTTCACAAATTATTTTGTGAAAATAATATAAAGTCCACAGTCTAACTAGACTGTGGACTTTTTACCTGGGATTTAAAAATTCATTAAGATTCAATCTAAACCCAATGATTCTGAAACATCCCACTCAACACTGGATTCAGTTCAGTTTATTTATATTGCACCAGTTCAGAAAATATCGACTTAGAGAAAATAGTCATTTCAGTCCAATCATGCAGATATTCTGACTGATTCCAGTTATGCTGGATCTGGTTTAAAAACAAATTTTCTGTTTTTGTTACATGAAGCGTTAACAACCTTAATCTAATAATTCTATGTGACGTTAGTCTTTCCACAACTTGTGTCTTATTGTAAGCGTATGGAAAATACTCTATCATCTGCACATGTTTTGTTATTAGGATATGCAGTAGTTATTAGGACACTGAGGTGAAAGATAATTTATGCAAAGGGAAAGGAGTAATGGTCCCAAAATACATTCTAGTGGAACACCTGTGGACAAATAAAGGGGATGTGTGCAGCTACTGATTTTAACAGATTATGATCAAATAGATAAATAGATAAATAAGTTTCTATTAATTTTTGGCACCTGATGAGAAGTTGAATCCGTAAGATTTTACAGTTTATACAATCAAAGGTCTAAGTCATATCTAGTAAATATTTGACTCTCTTTTAGATATTTTATTTCACAATAAAACAGGGAAGAAAACAGTGACCTTAGCATTGCCAGGCAGGCTGAATATGCAGAGAGAGTAGATCAGTATCTTTATTGATCCTCATTCAGTGAAAAGTCATATGACCACCAACTATGATAAAGATCATACCACCATAAATTCTTAGATGAGATGGAGATACAGATTACCATCTCTGTTAGAACTGCAGCTGCTTTGGCTATTCTTTAAATGTGACTACATAAATCCAAAACTGTAAAAGATGGTAGAAAAAGTTCCTTCATTTCTGTGTGTTCTCACAGTTCTTTATCCATTTCAGAAATGCTTGACTCTTGGGTATTCCTGCTTCTCCTTGTCCCAGGTAAATGATCACTTTGTAAAACAAAGTAGACACTGACACTGAGTTAGCATCTATGCTTTTAATAAAGTCAACCTTTTGACCTCTGCAGGGGGGCGGATGTTTATGATCCATAACACGCAGTATGGCCTGTGTCTGGAGGAGTCGGCTGGCACAGGTCAAGTTCTCCTGAAACAGTGTGACCTGGACTCTCTGGCTCAGCAGTGGCTCTGGATCAACCAGGGCATGCTGATGTGTGTCGGATCCTCCAGGTGTCTGTCGGCTCAGCAGGACCATCCGGTCCAAACCCAGGCCTGTCCAAAGTCAGACCAGGAAGCTCCAGAGCTGATGTGGGACTGTAGCAGTAACAGACTCAGCAGCAGAAACACGTCCTTACTGCTGTCCACCGACGGCCAGCATGTGATTCTCACAAACCGCCTCAAACACTTTGAGTGGAAGTCTCTTGATGAGGTGGATGTCTGTAAGAAGAGCCTCCGTAAGTCTGAATGAACCAAAGCAGATCCAATGAGGTTGATCTCAGAAATATTTGGAATATAAAGGCAGCAGCATCATTTCTTTGTAGCACTTTCAACAACTAAACAGCAAAGTAATCCAGTAATACTTTCTCACATGTAAAAGTCATGTCAATAATAATTGTGTATTAAATTATTTGCAGAATTTGATGTAACAGCACAGTAATTGATCTGTTTCTGAAAACCAAAGGATTTGCCATGTTCCTGTGTGTTCCTCTCAGGGCTCCGTAGAGCATCAGAGGACCAGGACCTGTTAGACGATCCGGAGGAGGCAGCAGACGGGATGAAAGACAAGATGGAGGAGAAGAGAGAGTATTACCGCTGGTTCTACCGTACCGAGAACCGTAAGCACCGCCGCTTATCATAAAAGTTATAAAGTCCTTCAGCCAAATGTGGTTCAAGTTAAAATGTTTGGTGAAATCAGAAGCTCAATCTGAGTCTTTCACACGTAAAAGCATTCTACTAAAGCTAAAGTATGTAACTTTTATAGAAAAAAGTGCTTTTACATATTTGTTTAAACTGCCACAATATTGTGACAGCATATTATGAGACAAATATGACTCAACCTCCTCCATCTCCTCGTAGTGATCCTACAGTCATGTAGAAAGACACCGCTCAGTCAGAAACAACAAATCAGAGCCAGGAGGTGGGTCTCAGTGCTGTCAGTCATGCTCGTGTACATGCAATGTGCTAATGGCAGAGAAACAACTGTTACAGGAAAACTGTTTATCTGCTGTCATCAGTGGCCATTCTAACTAGCCTGAGCGTTCATGATGGCTCCACTGTGGTGGACCATATGGAGGAGGCAGAGCAGCTTGAATTTTTCACAGATTGTATTTTTCATATTGAACTGTCACAACATGGTGACAGTTTTAGCAAAAGTGTAAAAAAAACATCCATCCATTATCTTACATGCTTATCACTAGCGGGTCCACAAGGGATGCTGGTGCCCATCTCCAGCAGACAACAAGCGAGAGGAACACTAGGAGAAAATACAAACTGCATTTTAAACCAGGACCTTCTTTCAAGGCAACAGCTACCAACCGCGCCACTGTGCAGTTCTGTAAAAGTTATATTTTTTAATTAAAAGTTACAACTGCAGCTTTAACATAAGGTCAGTCCTTATGTTAAAGGACGGACCTTTAACATAATCAAATTCTCTTCTTACAAAGAAGAGAATTTGATTGTAATAAATTAATATTTTAAAAACTAATTTTGACAACACCTACAGTGGCCTCTCACTTTGAGTCACAGAGCATATTTTCCCAGCTATTTGCCAGCATAGAAACACAGTCAGCAGCAGATCATGTACTCCAATGAGGGGGAGGGGAAAAGATTTGGCAACTGAGAGCAGTGGCGTGTGTAATTTCTGTGGACCAACATTATTTCAGAAGGTTCTAGCTTAGCTAGGTCTTGACCCAGTGCACATATGGCATAACTTTGTGATTATGTTCTTTTCTGTCTTGCAGCAGCTATTTGGACATTTGTGCTTCTGGTTCTGGCTTTTGTCTGTTTGCTCATTGGGTTTTTGCTGCTGGGAATGGGAGCCATGGCCAACAAGTAGGAAATTACACATCAAATCTTAGCAACAAAGGAAAACATGTCATGTTCCATTTTAAGGGTGTTCTGCTTCATCTTCAACAGGAGCAGAAAGAAGATAGCTAAATACAAAGCCCAGGCATCCCTTGTTAAGAAGCATGAAGGCGAAGAGCTTCAAGTCGTTTCTGCTCTTCGGGATAATGGAACATCTCCGCTGCCCCAGGGTCACACATCATCCATGTCTGAAGGAGACACAAAGGAATTAAAAGCAGGGGACATTGTGGTCACATGGAAAGACGGCAACACTTCCTGCTTGTATCCAGATCATGTTGTAGAGGAGAGACAGGAGGAGCTGGAGAAGGATCAGCAGGAGAAAAGGGAGGAAGTGTGGCAGGAACGAGAGGCTCATGATGAGGGGAGGATGACAGAGTGAATACTGGTCTGTCCCTCAGCTTTTAAGTTACCGTATTTTCCGCACTATAAGGCGCACCTAAAAACCTTCAATTTCCTCAAAAGCCGACAGTGCGCCTTATAATCCGATGCGCCTTATATATGGACCAATATTGAGCCATAACAGGTCTAGCAACTACGGTAAGCAGCCGCCGACTTCATTTTCACCCGTAGAAGAAGAAGCGCACGGTGCATGCTGGGATAGTTGTCAGAATGCTGGTTTGTAATCTATTAATAAAGTTTGACTGACCTATCTACCTACCGACCGTCTAGAATCAGGTCGTCTACAGGTCATTTAGCACCACGTTCTCCACGAACATGCTGTGCGCGAACAGAGAAGGGTGACCATCGTCCGGCCATGCCCCTGCCCAGTCGCGGAAGGCTCTCCTCGCCAACCGGAGTCGGACTGTTTTGTTGACATTCCGTTTAGTGCAGCTCCATCTAGTGGATGCATAACGTAACTCCAGCCTCTACTGTAGCTTCTATTCTATGCGCCTTATAATGCGGTGCGCCTCATATATGAAAAAAGTTTTAAAATAGGCCATTCATTGAAGATGCGCCTTATAATCCGGTATGCCTTATAGTGCGGAAAATACGGTAAGTTATCCGCCATTAGTTGGAACAATAGACTTTATCTGAGAAATATTCATTTAGATATAAAAACAATACAGTAAAAATACAGTTTTTATAAATTTAAATAAAATATTGTCACATGGATGTTGCTATATTCTTTACACTGCAATGCATTCTGGGTAAATGACGTTTGCTTGGTCCAGTTGTGCTAACTCCATCCGGCTAAAACTGCAATAAGTAACATTAAGTAACTTTGAATTGGAGTGCGTTGAAATTGAAGGGAATGTAGAAATCACAAGAAATAATGAAGAGGAGGAGAAACAAACAGTGGAAGAGGACAGGGTTGGCTGAAGAAGCTGGTCTTTATGCTTCTTCAGCATAAAGAAGAAGTCACCTAGGTGTCACCTAAATGACAGTAATGTCATTTATTTTTTTATAAATGAAAAAAATAAATGACACCTACTGCTGCTCAGACTGTGTGATCTAGTAAGTAGTTGATGTGCTCTGTATCAGGTCTGGTCTTCGGTTCGGTGTCAGGTCTGTGATTTCACATTTAGTACCAACAGCAGTAGTAATAGCTTCCTTATCATTTCAAATAGCTTCCAGCGCTGCTTGTCTGATGTTTCTCCCAGGGTCTTTTTGCTCGCTAGCTGGCAGCGGGATTTAGGTGCTTTGTGGATAAAAACTGTTGGCACTACATTTGGTTTTAGCTTGTGAAGGTAACCTGCTAGATCCTTCATCAGTTTTGCTCATACAAATGATTCAGTCTTCTGGAGAGAAATGTTGGGGGCACAAATGTGTCCTTCAGAAGTTGTATTTGGCTCTTTGCTTTTGCACTGTGCTTTTTTCATGTGGGAAGCAAAGCAGACTCACCTCACTACTTTTTTTTTAATTACAGTCAACTGTGACAGTGTTGCACTGTCTGAAATTACACCAGTCAAATGCAATATGATAAACAACAACTCGGGTTAAGTTAGCCTTCCTGTGTTTACTCTTAGATTCCCAACCGCATCATCAACCCAGCAAGGTGAAAAAATGGCAACCTCCATGGGTGAAAAATATAATGAAAGATCTAACATTTTTGAAGTAATTATGGCTTTTTACATATCACAAACTGCAATTTTTGAGTTAATAGGAAAATGCAGGACATGTTCAACTAATCGTGGACTACTTTAACGTTTCCTTTCACTTAGATTTAATGAACTACAAAGCTCTAAAGATGTTTTTTCAACAATCATGTGACTGACTAAATGCTCAGTACTCTTTGATGTGAACTGTTAACAAACCTTTAAATCCCTTCAACCTCTTCTGTTTCTGTCTTGTGTAATCTCGACCCAATGATGACTGCTGCAACAAGCTCACCTGAAACCACTGCAGGTCTTAATCCAGCCAAGGTGGTGTATGCATCAGTGTCATCCGGTGAGGTTCATGACTCCTCTTGAGCAGGCGTACAAGTATTTAAAACCCAAAACAGAAGCTTAGATTTAAATTTAGCTGATATTTTGGCCTTAACTTAAACATTTAGTTGTATTAAAAGCTTTCAATTGTGCTTTAATCAATTAGCACTATAGCAAGAACAACAGAATACTATTTTATATAAACTGAAATTAGATTTTTTTTTTTGGCTGATTCCTTTTTAACTGAAATTTAAAATGATCTCACTATGTTTTTAATATAAAGTCCATGCCCACAAATATTTGTCACTTTTGTAAAAATTGCTCATTTGCCTTCATTTTTAAAAATCTGGCAGCTTTAATGGAGCTGATCAGCACAGAGGAGAATCATTCAGGAACAGTTCTATTCTCACCGAGTGTTCTTGTGATTTTCTTATTGTTTTCAGTCTTTTTAATTTATAGAACACCTGCTGCCCTTTGCGTCTATTTGGTTCAGCACCTCACCACCATTAGTGCGACATTGTACTTTCTGCCACATCTTATTCATTTTCACTGCTCATTTGTGGCTGATCAGAAGGATTAAATATGTGTTTAATATGTTAGACTATGAAACACCAGCATGTAGAATTAAACATGCATATTGATAATATATAGATAGTAATGTTCATGCATCAGCTGCCTGCTTCATTCACTCTGTGACACAGTGCCTCACCCTTCCCTCTCTTCCTCCATGTGTTTGAACAATGTTTCAATTCAGCAATTTTGATAATAAAATTGTTTAAATTATTCATAAAACAATCAAATAATCAATTTGCCAACATGACTTGGGCTTCAGTTGCATTAGTATTTAACTTGCCATGATGACAGGTGAGGACCTGTTTTCCCTGACTGCAAGTCACTGCTTTATTGCCAGTTGATGCACATTTCACACACACCAAGGGTCATATTGAAAGCACTTTGCTGCCATGTAGTGGACTGAGTCAGCTAAAGTATGTCTAATTTCACAACTTTGAATGCTGTATATGGTAACTTGTGTGTGTTATATTCAAAATCTGTTTACAATCTTCTTGACAGCAAAACCACAACATCAGCAGTAAGTGGTTAAAGTCTCCATCTATAATATGTCTGTCTTCGCTGTAATGTGTTGTTAAATCAATTTTCCATCTTGTTTTGTTGAAACTTTTTCCAAACTGGAACAAGGTTAAAAGAGGTAAATGGACTGTATTGATTTTCCAATAATTTTAATCACTCAAAGCACTTTACACTAGAGTCACATTTACTCATTCACACACACATTTATACATCAGAATGCAGATTGGTAGGCAACTTGAGGTTATGTGCCTTTCCCATTGACATGTGACAGGAGGAAGCTGAAACCTACAACCGTCCAATCATAAGAAGACTACTCTATCCATAGAGCCATAGTTGCCCAAAGTCTGGTCTAGTGAGAAGAATTGGGTTTAATCATGACATCATTTTGTGCGAAACATGGCATCTGAAGCTTGAACCTGTCATCCTTTTCTTGGAGACTAAAACTGTACACAAGAGAGAAATCCCCAGTGGTGGAGAAAGTACTCAAAAAATTTACTTAAGTAAAAGTACAAATACACTGACAAAAATGTACTTAAGTAAAAGTAAAAAAGTACTGGCTTTTAAAAATACTTAAGTATTAAAAGTAAAAGTACTTGCTGAATCCATTACCTAATCCCTAATACAATATCATTAAATGAACTGATCGTATTTAATTTTAATACATTAGAAATGTGCCATTTTAATGAACAATGCCACAGATAAAGGATGTTTTTATTATGTTTACTCTGTAGCATAGTTTAGACTTAGACATGTGATTCTATGTATCATAATTTCAAGGATGGAAACATCTTGTCTCCTGTCCTAACATAGCATAAACTTCACTTTTTTTTTCTTTTTTTTTGCCACTAGTGGCATTTATTTTTAAAGAAATCCAAGAAGGTGGGGGGTGGGGGGACATACAACCGAGGAGCCACGTAGCAGAGTTGTAGTCAAGACCACCTACCCAAGACCAAGTCAACACCAGCACCCCGCGCTACGTGACACAAAAAAATCAAGTTTTACCTATCAAAATTGCTTCTCAAATTGATCTGAAAGATCCACATTCCCAAATAAGACCTAGATATTAAATACTTAGAGCTGAAATAAATTGAATCAGTAAAGATCCGTCCAGAAGAATCCGGTCGTTCACCGCGGTAAAGCTAGCCGGCTCTGACTGCAGCCGGCCCAGCACACAATATACAAGTGCGCGGTCGCTCAAGACATTATGGTACACCCATTTACGTGCTGCTTTCACAATAAAAGCGCACATCCGGTCCATGTTAGAGCTACTCAAATCCAGCCGCAGCATTTGCAAACAGAAAATAATATATGCTGAGAAACTAATACAAAACTAATACAAAACTAATACA
>NW_006800158.1:66384-71703 GCF_000485575.1 Poecilia formosa
CCAGGTCTGAAGCTGAATTCAGACCTGGTCCTGGTCCATATGAATATAACCATTTATTGACGTGTTATGCAAAGTGTCTGTCTAAAGTTATCTAAATTGTCAAGTGTTATCTGTGTTGCAGATTGTAATGGACTGGGTTAGGCCTCTATCACTGTTTAGGTATTTTGTTGTTATGGCAAAAGAACTTTGTAATAATGACAGTGGAAAGATCAGTCAACAAACTCAACAACCATATGCAAGCAACAAAAGATGGTTATAGTTTTTTGTTTCTTCTATTGTTGATAAGACTATGGCTACACTTACACCAGCCCTGTTTAGTCCCTTCAAAGGGGACATGACAAGCAAAACGTCTTTAGCCCTCAACCCCTTGTACCTAATGTCTCTTTTTTTGGAATTTTTTTGGAGAGTTCTCAAAAATGACACCCCCAAAATGATTTCAATATATCTCAGGAACTACAAAGTGTTTTCGACTAGTTCTGGTATCAAAATGAAAGTAACATTCCAGAGAATACTCTAGAGGTCTAAAAATCAACATTTGTATTACAGACAGCAAAAAAATATGCCACATGGTGTGAAAAAAAAAATTGAAAGTATGTAGTTGCAATATATAATATTATTACAATTAATAAAAAATGGCTTTTGAAACGTTACGAGTGAAAGTATTGCTAAAAAGTACACTTCTATTGGAGTCTACTTTATGTACTATAGGAGTGTACTTTATGTGCTCTGGTCACACATTTTAGAAGATTCTTAGGCAGCAGAAATAAACCTCTAAGGTCAGTACTGATGCCTTCCCAGTGGCACTGATTTGCCACATGCCTAACCCAAACAGCCAAATTCCTGCTGTTATAGCTGTAGTTAAACCTGTTAATGGTTCAGTAATGTGATCTGTTAGCTGTTTTCCTCTTAAACCTCAGAAGAAACTAAAACTGTTCACTTGGTTCTTAAGTGAACAGCTTCATCTTTGCTCCCAAACTGATGACAGTGTAAAATCTAATGTGTGTTTCTGCACAATGTAAGTCATTTTGGGACCTGCTGAAAACCTGGGGCCCAGGTTTTTTACCATTAAGCCAAAACAGTTTTTTTCCACTCAAATAAATAAACAGCTGAGAATGACTTCAGGGACTAATTCCTTTGAACTTGGCTGAAGTGGCACAATATTCATGAAATGATTCATAACAATTTGTTTTGCAAGCTGGAAAATTGTTAAATTTGCTAATAATTTTGGTCATTACTGGCAAGAAGATGATATTGTTGTATTTCTCTTTATTCAATATGTTGAAACAATAAAGGAACGTGCTAACAAGGTCACAAACATCATCTGTTACACCAGCTTAGTATGATAAAAACTTCCAGAAGTGCTAATAAATACTTAATACATGCAATTTTCAAATTATAGACCATCATGGGAAAACATGACGTCATTAAATTGGCTGCAGTCATATGGTGGCACTGAAATGAAAGTATTGTTTACAAGAATTTCAGATCAGCATTACATTTACTCCTAAAACAAATCCTCCTCTGCGTGGCTTTCAGATGATCTGGGGCCTCATGCATAAAGCGTGCAAAGGAAAGATGCGCAGCCACGTGCATGTGCACGGCTTTATACATCTGATTTTTTTGAGCGCTGCACTTTTAAAATTTTTCATACCAAGTTTTAGTGTGAAAACTGCACACTCTTTATGCATGAGGCCCCAGGTCATTTTATTTTGCTGTGATAAACCTTAGCATTAAATGATGGCGTTTTCTTTGTACCATGGTAAATGGCCTCTACTTGTATAAAGCTTTATCTAGCCGAAAAGATCCCAGATCGCTTTACATTACATTGAGTCATAAACCCATTCACACACATATCTACACACTGGCGGTGGTGAGGTACATTGTAGATACAGTTGTCATGGTGCAGTCTGACAAAAGCGAGGATGACTTTACATCTTACACAGCTGTCTACAGGATGTGATGACTGATTCCTTTGAGGGATTTCTGGTCTGCCACTTGTTGGGATTGAAGGGTGAGACAAAAAGCCTAGGGTAAATCAGAATCAGACACAAACAACTGAAGCATACAGCCAGAACATTTAGAAGAACAACCCTGCAGGAGCTGTTCAAAGGCTTTTATGAACCAGAATTTCTTATTTCCTTACAAAGGAAAAATATACCCTATTAGTATACCAGCTCTTCTTCCTGCTCTGTTCTCTGCTGTGTTGCATCGAGCCGTCAGTCTCAAAGTCATCTAAAGTCACAGTTGGATGACAGACGTGTCAGAAGATCTTAAAGCCCTTGAGCAGGGTGAGTGTGGCAGCCCTCCGTTTGCTCTGAGCTCTGGATGCCTTCACCGTGACCAGCTTGGCGGTGGCAGGCGTCGGCAGCTCCTTGTAGCATAGAGTGGAGAAGGAGTGGACACCCAGCAAAGCTTTGTCCTCGCTGACGTAGGCAGCATTGAGCAAGTTGCTGTGCTCTCCACTTCGCTTGGCCCTCCGGACTGCCTCGTGGAAGATGTGCTGCACAGACAGGAAGTCCCAACAGGCAGACACCTCAAAGAAGGAGCAGTCAAAGCGAGTCGCCACAGCCTCACCATCACTCTGACTCACCTGCCTGAAAGGACAAATCAGCCTTTAGACCAGGGGTGGGCAATCCTGGTCCTCGAGGGCCGGTGTCCTGCAACTCTTTGATGTCTCCCTGGTCCAACACACTTGAATCCAACAGCTGAATCACCTCCTAAGTGCAGTCAAGTTCTCCAGAGTCCTGCTAACAACCTCATTATTTGACTCAGGTGTGTTGAAGTAGATACACATCTAAAAGTTGCAGGAGACCGGCCCTCGAGGCCTGGAGTTGCCCACCACTGCTTTAGACATTTGTTTTGAGTTCATTTTTTTGTTTCTTCTTCTTTTACAAGCTGATCGTTCAGATGTCTTTGTGCAGCTGAACGATCAGCTGCATGCAGCTGAAGCTGATGAAGCTGATCATCAGCTTCAGCTGACTTCACGTGGTGGCTGACCGGGTATTTATACAAATTTACATATTTATTTATGGAGGCGACAGGGCGGACCAGCAGCTGTGCTCAATTTCCCGCAAATTGGTATCCACAAAGGAAAGATGCGCAGCCACGTGTGTGCGCACGGCTTTATACGTTTTAAGGTTAATTAAACCTTTTAAACCTTTAAACACATAACCTTTAATTCTTCATTGTCTGACAGAAGATCAGACTTTGTTTTTACAACATCAACTAAAGATGCACCAATCCCTTATTAATATCAATTCAGCTGTTTTTCTGTATTGGATTGATATCTGCTGACACTAAGCCTCAGACATTTGTATCCGTACCAGAAGTGAAAAAAGTGGATCACTGCATCTCTAACCTTCACCTGATGTTTCTTGAGAAATCAGCTTTGGTCATCTAACTCTCAGAGAGACAATCATCTCTCTCTGAGCATTTCAGCCACACTTTTGTGTGTGCTGTTTGCACAATTACACAGTAAAAAAATTACCAACAAGATTTTGGTTTATTTTGTCTGAAAACCAAGAGCAGACATTTTCTGCATTTACTTTTTCCCAGTGGGTTTCTTGAGATAATGAATGAATCTCAAGAAAACAAAGTTTGTTTTGTTTTCTTGAGCTCTACTTCTATGTTTCTTTGATTTCCTGCACAGGTTTTCTGTGAAGAACTGTAATACATTACAGATCAACACATTTATCTCTGCAGTGTACCGTTATATTGCCAAAATCCTCTAGGTTTATCTCAGGCAGTGTTCAAAGCTGTTTCCATGTTACTTACTGGACCACCATGTAACGAAAGAACTGTTATCTTAATGTAGCCACTGTTACAAAGAAATAACTTTCGCATCAGTTATTGAAATATTATGTACATAAGGTGTTCAACATAGACCCCCAACAGTAAAATGCTAGCACAAACTTCAGCTCTATGGAGCCTGAAGACTGAGCTTTCTTCTTGCAGACCCATATAACACAAATCAAACAACCTGCCAGGTATAAAAAAGACCCACAGAAAGATTACATGCCTGTATCTGTCCATGTCCAGCTTGTTGCCCACCAGGATGATGGGAGTCTGGGAGCTGAAGGTGTTCTTATGGATGGAGAGAGTCTGCAGGTACAGCTGGCAGCCTTTAAAACTCTCCATGCTGTTGATGCTGTAGACCACCAGGAAGGCATTGGCCCATGACAGATAGCGCTCACAATTCACTGGACCCTCCTACACACACATACATGCACACACACACATTCATGACAATTTATCTTTTCACCATTAAGCCAAAACTGTTTTTTTCCACTCGAATAAATAAACAGCTGGGAATGACTTCAGGGATTAATTCCTTTGAACTTGGCTGAAGTGGCACAATATTCATGAAATGATTCATAACAATTTGTTTTGCAAGCTGGAAAATTGTTAAATTTGCTAATAATTTTGGTTATTACTGGCAAGAAGATGATATTGTTGTATTTCTCTTTATTCAATATGTTGAAACACTAAAGGAACGTGCTAACAAGGTCACAAACATCATCTGTTACACCAGCTTAGTATGATAAAAACTTCCAGAAGTGCTAATAAATACTTAACACATGCAATTTTCACATTATAGACCATCATGGGAAAACATGACGTCAATAAATTGGCTGCAGTCATATGGTGGCACTGAAATGAAAGTATTGTTTACAAGAATTTCAGATCAGCATTACATTTACTCCTAAAACAAATCCTCCTCCGCGTGGCTTTCAGATGATCTGGGGCCTCATACATAAAACGTGCGTGCGCACAAAAAAGGTGCGGTCCCATATTTTAGGCAAAAGTCGACATGTAAATTAACTTTGCGTCAAGGTTTGCGTAAATATACGCACATTTTTTGGCTGGCATAAAAATGTGCGGCAGCCACGCAAACATTTTCTGTGGACAATATCAAACTACAAAGCGTCAAAACTCACCTAAATACACTTAAGTCTGACTGCATTCGGTGTTATTTAAACCAAGCACCAAACCGATGTTTTTCATGATTTTAATATTTTATTGTTTAAAGGTAAATGATGAAACTGAACCGCATTTATCCTCAGACAATTAGCTAACACACACACACAAAATAAATAAAATAAAAATAGAAGTATGTGAAAACCTCGCTCGAATGTAAATAGTACTTTTCCTCAGTTTTTGTCTCATAAAGATGTAACACATTGGTCTGTGAGCCGAAGCGCATGAATTGTATCTGTGGGATAATTTCATTCTCACTAAAAAAAGAAAACGGGGTTGGATCAGCAGATCAACTCAATCCTGCTGATTAAAAATAATCAACAGGTTTGATTATTTTTAATC
>NW_006800158.1:74511-106730 GCF_000485575.1 Poecilia formosa
CTGTTGATGACAGTGGCGTATTGCAGGTCGGCCTGGTGGAAGCTGTGGACACCTCAGGGGAGGGCAACGGCTTCAGCCTAGAAAGACTAGTGGAACGACCAGGTTTAACACCTGCTGAAGCTGGTAAGCTGACCACCTTACTGCAAAAATGGGGGAAAGTGTTTTCCAAGCACGACGAGGACTTTGGTCGGACGGATGCCGTCAAGCACACCATTCCAACGGGAGATGCATGCCCTACAAGGGAGAGATTCAGACCACTGCCGCCACTCTTGTATAAAGAAATGAGGTCCCTATTAGCGGATATGTTGGACAAAGGTGTGATAACTGAAAGTTCCAGCCCCTGGGCTGCACCCATTGTTATGGTCAAGAAAAAAGATGGGAGCTGGAGGTTCTGTGTCGATTACAGAAAACTGAACTCTGTTACTCACAAAGATGCTTTCCCTCTCCCTAGGATTGAAGAGACTCTAACCTCCCTTTCCAAGGCAGAGTGGTTTTCCACTTTGGACCTGGCCAGTGGATATTGGCAAGTTGAAGTGGATCCTAAGGATAGAGAAAAGACTGCCTTCACTACACCTTTGGGCCTTTTTGAATTCCAGCGCATGCCATTTGGTCTTTGCAATGCACCTGCAACGTTTCAGAGACTAATGCAACAATGTCTGAGTGGTCATATTGCTGAGTCCCTGCTTGTATATTTGGATGACATAATTGTCTATTCACCTGATTTTGATACCCACCTGCAGCATCTGGAAGAAGTCTTCATGTGTCTGTGGAAGCATGGCCTGAAGCTGAGACCCGACAAGTGCAACCTGTTCCAGAGAGAGGTGAGATTTCTGGGTCATGTGGTCAACCAGAGGGGAGTTATGCCTGATCCAGACAAGGTGGCTGCAGTTACAGAGTGGGCTGCTCCAAAGTGCATTAAAGAAGTGAGGGCATTCCTGGGCTTGGCAGGCTATTACAGACGTTTCATACAGGGGTTCTCCAAAATTGCACGGCCACTTAATTCTCTTTTAACAGGCATCCCTACTGACAAGAAGCATGGTGCCAAATTAATTGACTGGACATCAGACTGTCAAGCTGCATTTGACAAACTAAAGGAGGCATTAACTCAAGCGCCGATACTAGCTTATGCAGACTATACCCAGCCTTTCAGTCTGTACACTGATGCCAGTTATCATGGATTGGGTGCAGTCCTGGCTCAAAATCAAGAGGGAGAAGAGCGAGTAATCGCTTACGCCAGTCGCAGTCTACACCCTGCAGAGCGAAATGATGCAAACTACAGCTCATTTAAATTGGAGCTCTTGGCACTGAAATGGGCAATCACTGAAAAATTTAAGGATTATTTAACTGGCGCTAAGTTTACAGTGTTTACTGACAATAATCCAGTCGCCCACCTACAGACTGCTAAACTTGGGGCTGTGGAACAAAGGTGGGTTGCACAGTTGGCCTCATTTGATTCTGAGGTGAAGTATCGAGCTGGAAAAGAAAATGTGAATGCAGATGCATTGTCCAGATTCCCCAAGGTTACGACCAATATTGGCTGCGCTGTGGCAGCTGTAATAGATGCAGATACAGAAGACACAGCTTCACTCGAACTGGGGGAGGACTGGCAGGCCCTACAGGGGGCAGATCCAGACGTACATCAAATACGAGTGTATGTGGAAAAGGGGAAAGCCCCGACTAAGACTGAGCAGGCAGCTCTAAGTGAACCAGCCAAAAAGCTGCTGAAACATTGGAAACGACTCCGCATACACAAAGGGATTCTCTGCAGACATGTGTTTGACTCCTATGTATGTGAGCCCCGTTTCCAGATTGTGTGCCCAGATTCTAAGCGTCAGGAGGTCTGGAGGAAATGTCATGAAGCTACAGCCCACGCAGGAGTGGAGAGGACCCTCACTCATCTGAGGCGCCATTTCTTCTGGCCAGGCATGGAAAAGAGGGTACAGTGTTTTCAGAATGGGTGTGTTGTTTGTAGTCTACAAAAAAATCGTGTAGAACAACGAGCACCTCTTAAGCCGATAGTGGTGTCTTACCCTTTAGAGGTAGTAGCCCTTGATTTTCTCTCGTTGCGCCGACCAAGTGACACTTATCAAAGTATTTTAGTAATGACTGATATGTTCACCCGTTACTCATGGGCTGTCCCTACACGTGATCAAACTGCTCAAACTACTGTTCGTGCAATTTGGTCTCATGTCATTCAACCGTTTGGCTGCCCAGCACGTTTCCATTCGGATCAGGGACCAAATTTTGAATCGGAACTTATGAAAGAACTGTGTAGCTTGTATGGCGTTTCTAAAAGTCGCACTACCCCATATCACCCAGCAGGTAACGGGAGAGTAGAAAGGATGAATCAAACATTATTAAACATGCTTCGTTCACTTGAGGTTGAAAAGCAGAGTAGGTGGCCAGAGCACTTACCAGAGTTGTTGCATGCTTATAACAATGTTATTCACAGTGCTACTGGTTTCGCTCCATCTTACCTCATGTTTGGTCGTCATCTTAGACTCCCGGTTGATTTGAGTTTGGGTGTATTAGATACACAACCCCGCAGGGACTTGCAGGGATGGGTTTTAGAACACCATCAGAAGTTGTCTCATGCTTATGAGGTAGCCCGGAATAAGATGAGTAGTGCAGCAAACAATGAAAAACGGTGTTATGATAAGAAAGCCAAAGCCAGTGCGCTTAAACATTCACTTTCCCCACTGAACGGACTCTCTGACTCTGTTTTTAAATCCCGGCTGAACGTGCTGCTGTTCAGACAGGCATTTGTACGATCTCTTTATTTTAATTTTTTTATTTATTTGGATTTTTCTTTTCTTTAAAATTTATTTTATTTTTGTGAGGTGGCATTATGTGCCCTCTAAGCACTTTTTAAATAAAATATATTATTATTACTATTATTATTATTATTATTATTATTGCAAATACTTATACTTCTTCAAACAAGGACGTTGCCATGGTTATTGCTTCACGTGTTGGCTGACTTCCGGGTATTCATACTAAATTACATATGTATTTGTGGGTGGTGACAGGGCGGACCAGCAGCTGGGCTCTATTTCCTGCAAATTAGGATTTATAAAGGAAAGCTGCGGGCCATGTGCTTGCGCACGAATTTATGCATCCAATTCTTTTTTGTGCGCCACACTTTTCTAAATTTGTTCGTACTCCACGTTTTAGTGTCAAAACTGCGCACTCTTTTATGCATGAGGCCCCTGGAATGTTTCAAGAAGGTCTGGAATCAGTAGCTGACTGTTCCAGTGTTTCACCACTAGAGAGAGCGCCTTACCCACATACTTGCTACTGACCGTCTGTAATGTCTTTTCTATGAACTTTCAGAGCTAACCTGTACCTGCAGTAGAATCAACTGACGGCTCAGAACGACACTGCAGGTCTGATGCTATTCTGGTAAATATGGAGCCCATTGCTGAGGCTCATACCTGGTCGCAGGTGTCCATCACTCGAACTGTAACAGGCTGCTGGTCCACAAGCTCATCTGATGAATAGATATCCTCTGAAAAAACACAGACGGCAGAAGAGCTGAGATATTTCCAAATGTCTTGTGTCATAGCTGAATGAAGCTAAGTTTGTTAATGGTCAAATATCTGTTTGATTTCATGATTTTGTTTGATGTGCACATCATGGTGTTGTAGACCAACCCTCATTTTGTTCCTGTAGAAACAATTTATTAAATCTCCTCCAGTCAGAAAATGAAACTTTTTGTTTGTAATCCGCTGATGTTTGTCAAAGTGTTGATCAAAAGTCTGGACCCAAATGTTCAAACCAAATACATCCCAGCAATTTATTATGCTCCAGTATCTGAGATGAGGATTGTTTTTTCTTCAACCATCTTTAGAGAGATCAATTGAATAAAATATACAGTGGATGTACAATTTATGACAAAAACAAAATCTGTTTGTAGTTTGGAATTGATCTATATAATGTTTCACTCAATGAATTGACTTACTGGTAATGTAGCTTATTATTATATATTATTGGATATAACTGTATAATGAAATTTTTACTGTATTTCAAAGTTCTTTGTGGTCTCTCACCCACCCATTGGTTTCACATTGTAGTCCCATGTTAGCATGTGTAATGCAATCACTGCAGTAAATGTACTAACTTTAACTAACTTTTTTAATCAGTGAGGAAGAAAAGACTCACCAAGATAAGGATCATATTCACTGATGAAGCGCTTTGTGAGAAACTTGACAGTGAGAGCTGTAAAATGAGAAAAGGAGCATAAAACAAGTTGCATAAGTGAATCTGGAGCCCAGGGGACCCACGGGGCCGGGGAGTCAGTCAGAGTCCTGGGAAAGTCAGAGCTTCATAAACTGTCCCATTTACCAGGAGAAATGGTGGAACTGTTCTGATGGACCACCCTGAAAACAATTTCTCTATGCTGCAAAAATAATAGTTGATCTAAAGTCATCCAGATTCTCTCAGAACTAAAAATAGAATCTAAAATCCTAATCAGAAGCTTTACAACAAAGAAATGAACGTGGCTCATTCACAATGTTTTCCTAACAAGTTGTTAAAAAGGAACACAGACCTGATTTTCCACAGCCCATTGCTCCGAGTAGAACCAGGTTGCACTCAGCACATGGCTTTACCTTTCCAAATATCCCGGTCATGGTCGGGTCCAGACTGCTGCACGCTGATTCTGACTGTCCTCTCTCTGCTGGGGATCATGTCCTTACAGACGAGCAGAGACAGGAAAGATGTGCGCTCCTCTAGTGTCAGCCTCAAGCTGACACTGAGGAGGGAGGGATGATGATGATGATNTCTTTTATGCATGAGGCCCCTGGAATGTTTCAAGAAGGTCTGGAATCAGTAGCTGACTGTTCCAGTGTTTCACCACTAGAGAGAGCGCCTTACCCACATACTTGCTACTGACCGTCTGTAATGTCTTTTCTATGAACTTTCAGAGCTAACCTGTACCTGCAGTAGAATCAACTGACGGCTCAGAACGACACTGCAGGTCTGATGCTATTCTGGTAAATATGGAGCCCATTGCTGAGGCTCATACCTGGTCGCAGGTGTCCATCACTCGAACTGTAACAGGCTGCTGGTCCACAAGCTCATCTGATGAATAGATATCCTCTGAAAAACACAGACGGCAGAAGAGCTGAGATATTTCCAAATGTCTTGTGTCATAGCTGAATGAAGCTAAGTTTGTTAATGGTCAAATATCTGTTTGATTTCATGATTTTGTATGATGTGCACATCATGGTGTTGTAGACCAACCCTCATTTTGTTCCTGTAGAAACAATTTATTAAATCTCCTCCAGTCAGAAAATGAAACTTTTTGTTTGTAATCCGCTGATGTTTGTCAAAGTGTTGATCAAAAGTCTGGACCCAAATGTTCAAACCAAATACATCCCAGCAATTTATTATGCTCCAGTATCTGAGATGAGGATTGTTTTTTTCTTCCACCATCTTTAGAGAGATCAATTGAATAAAATATACAGTGGATGTACAATTTATGACAAAAACAAAATCTGTTTGTAGTTTGGAATTGATCTATATAATGTTTCACTCAATGAATTGACTTACTGGTAATGTAGCATATTATTATTATTGAATATAACTGTATAATGAAATTTTTACTGTATTTCAAAGTTCTTTGTGGTCTCTCACCCACCTATTGGTTTCACATTGTAGTCCCATGTTAGCATGTGTAATGCAATCACTGCAGTAAATGTACTAACTTTAACTAACTTTTTTAATCAGTGAGGAAGAAAAGACTCACCAAGATAAGGATCATATTCACTGATGAAGCGCTTTGTGAGAAACTTGACAGTGAGAGCTGTAAAATGAGAAAAGGAGCATAAAACAAGTTGCATAAGTGAATCTGGAGCCCAGGGGACCCACGGGGCCGGGGAGTCAGTCAGAGTCCTGGGAAAGTCAGAGCTTCATAAACTGTCCCATTTACCAGGAGAAATGGTGGAACTGTTCTGATGGACCACACTGAAAACAATTTCTCTATGCTGCAAAAATAATAGTTGATCTAAAGTCATCCAGATTCTCTCAGAACTAAAAATAGAATCTAAAATCCTAATCAGAAGCTTTACAACAAAGAAATGAACGTGGCTCATTCACAATGTTTTCCTAACAAGTTGTTAAAAAGGAACACAGACCTGATTTTCCACAGCCCATTGCTCCGAGTAGAACCAGGTTGCACTCAGCACATGGCTTTACCTTTCCAAATATCCCGGTCATGGTCGGGTCCAGACTGCTGCACGCTGATTCTGACTGTCCTCTCTCTGCTGGGGATCATGTCCTTACAGACGAGCAGAGACAGGAAAGATGTGCGCTCCTCTAGTGTCAGCCTCAAGCTGACACTGAGGAGGGAGGGATGATGATGATGATGATGATTTAGACCTGTGGTCACAGTCCAGAGCGAGCAGGGCTCTGTGCAGCTTGTTCACTCATCTGGCCAGTTTAGGTAAAAAAGGTTTAAAGAAAAGCAATACAAACTAAACTTAATGGAAACATCGGCTGAGTCAAAGCTTCCTTGTCAGACTCAATAATTCCATACAGTTCAATGGTTGTGTTCCGGCATTCATGTGACATAGATATGTTAGACATCCTTGTTTTCACATTTGCAGCTGTTTGTTTTGGTTCTGTACAGGAACATTTCCAACTTTCTTCTTCAAAACAGTTGTGATGTTTGACTTACAGCTTTTAATTCCTTCTGAAAAATTCTTAAAAATGTAAACAAGGTTTATTCAAATCACTCTGATAAACACATACATTAGCTGAAAATCGGTTTCTCTGAATTATACCAGCAGAATTAACTTCACATTACCCAGAAGTTGGGCTTTTTATTTTGGTTGATTTAATATCGGTCAATACCGCTCTGATACAGAGTAACAGTGCCGATTTGACTTAAAAGTTGTTTTAAAATATAAATGTACTGAATTACAAGTTTATTTGATAACTTTGCACCACTACAGCACCTTTAATTACACCAATAGCTTGACAAGCTTGATCAAACATGTAAAAACAACACAATTTTCATTTGTAAAGTCTATAAATGCTATGAGGAGCATGCAAAATAAATAATTAAGAAACTAGAACTGACAAAAAAATTAACTGTAACAAACTTATTTGAAATGGTTTTAAAAGTGCAGTTAGGAATTCTAAATATTAAGTAAAAATAAATAAAGCAAGACGCCACTAGAAAACAAAGCATAGAATTAGACTCAATAGATTCGCCCTTGTGGATCAGGCACATTGTCACCAATACCTGATCTAGAAATTTTTTCAACATCGGGATTAATACAGATATTAATATTATATCAGTGCATCTTCAATTATCACCCAGACAGGTTGATTTGGTGAGAGTTTATAATCGGAGTAACATAACATAACCAGCAGATCAGATGATCAAAGTCATAATGTAAAACCTTATAATAAAATGTTCCACCACATCTCTCTGTGTCTCAGTAGAAGATGAGCCATAGACCTGACAGCACAGTTGTCCTGTGAACAGATTGGGTGTTGAAGTGGTGGCATGTGTGGCACTTCCCCCAGATGAGTCAACCATTGTCATCAAGCCATCGACTTGGCTTGATGCTCAAGGTCGGATCTTCAGCTGTTCCACAAACAAAAAGGGAATCATTGTTGATTTCCAGTCACCATTCCATCATCCAGCTCACCTCTCCACTCAGGTTACATTTGGTCTTGGACTGTGTCACACCTCTGCATCTGCTGCTGCTATGTATAGAGTGTGCTCTCAGAGTTGCACCAACAGATACAGAGAGGAGAATACTGTCTTTGGCAGTTCAACAAGTGGTGCATGTAGTTGGATTTCAAAACAGATTGAACTGCTTTTAATGAATGAGCGTTTGGTAGGGAGCTGCAGCAGAAACTAATGGCGGCCAGCAGCTGCCAGGAGTCCGGACACAGTGAGGCAGCAGACATGTTGAAGGTCAACGTCAACGGCAATATTTTCAGCGTGGACAGAACCGTCATGGCAGACAACTGTGAGTACTTCAGAGCGTTGTTCCAGTCTGGAATGAGAGAATGCCAGCAGGAGGAGGTACACCTGCGAAGCGTTGGCGTTCAGGGATTCCTGGTGCTGCTGCGGGTGCTGCAGGGGGAGCGGCCCATGCTCAACGGTGACCAGATTGTTGAATCGATTGAATGCACGGCTTTTCTCCAGGTACCAGCTCTCACCAAACACATGATGAACATCATCAGCTCTGAAAACTGTTTGCTTATGTATCACACAGCTGCTGTCTACGGGGTATGGGAGCTGTCCCACCACTCGGCCTTATTCATCAGGGACATGTATGCTGATCTGAAGGAGGACGTGCACGCCTTACCCAGGCAGATGGCGGAGTACGTGGAATCTGTTTCCCCAAGCAGCTACATGGCCGTGTGCAGCCACTCTCCATCCTCAGAGCTGCTGCACAATGTCCAGAGAACGGTTTGCTATCTGGATGAGGAACACAGGAAGTGGAGAACCCTCACTCAGCTGCCACTGAGCACCAGCACCACCATGGCAGGGGTGGCTGTCCTTGACAACAAACTGTATATCATTGGAGGAGTACATGATGTCAGTAAGAGAGTTGTGGAGGCCGGGTTCTGCTACAACCCTACAGATGACACTTGGTCCACAATCTGTGGTCCCCAGCAGCTGCGCTACAGCTTCACACTGATTGGTCTTGAGGGATGTCTCTATGCCTTAGGAGGGAAGTTCAACATGAAGGATCTGTCATCGGTGGAGAGACTTCAGACGTCTGAGGGGAGCTGGGGCTTCGTCTCAGCCCTGCCCTGCCAGGTAGCGTCTGTGGTGTCAGCTGTAGCCATGAACAGGATCTTCATCTGTCTCTGGAGAGGGAAGGGGGCCACAGATGTCCACGAGTACGTCCCAGAGGATGACCGCTGGCTTTTGGTCACAACACTCATCCGTCAGCAGAGCTATGGACTTTACATGGTGGGCCACAGGGATAATCTGTACATGATGCGGAACGGACCGGGTGAGGACTTCTTGCTGTGTGTGATGGACTGCTACAACCTGACCTCAGGTCAGTGGACAGCCATGTCCGGTCACTATAGCAACAGCAAAGGCTCTCTGTTCACCGCTGTGGTCAGAGGCGATTCGGTGTTCACCCTTAGTAGACATGTTACCACTGAGTACAGGGTGGAGAAGACCCAGTGGAGGAGAAAGCGTGAGATGGAAGGTTTCGGTCGGGTTGGATCCATCTATACGTTCCAGATGAGGCTTCCTAAGCACACCGTCTCTCTCAGGGATAGATGTTTGGATCAAACTTCAGAAGAAAGCTTTAGAGACAAACAGATTGTTCCCCTTCCTTTACAGTGCTCCTATAACTTCTGAAGGGAAATTCTGAAGTTGGCTTTTGTGGAGCACTAATAAGCAGTCAGCATCTTCCCCATAGAAGTGAAAAACTTGTTGGAGCAGGATTGTTCCAGAGTAGTATGATCTGAAACATGAATCGCAAAATGGAATTTTTTCATCAAGTGCAGCCAAAGAGACTTTCTGATAGAAAAACAGTTCAATAATATTTTAAGCTGGTTGATAGTTTAAGTTTTCACATCACATTTTTGAATAAGGTGCTTAGTCATGTTAGTTACACTGAACATGTTTTGAAGAATGTTCCATGTCGAACATTTTAGCTTTGTGAAAAACCATTTCTGATCTATGTAAAGTTCATCATTCCACAGAGAGGAAAGTTATTCATGAGTGGAAAACAACCCAGATTTCAGTCTCCCCAGGAGTGTACATCCCAGTAAATTCCACCATCCGTCAATACTCAGAGAAAAACAAACAAGAAGTCTGTTTCAGACTGCAGGTATTAGATAATATATTAGATAATATTAATGTTCATAGCTGAACAATGAGAAAAAGACTGAACCAATATGGCAGATGATCATGGATTTCTGTGTGTTGGGTACTTTCTCCTTTCACCACTTAAAATGTGTTGTGTTGAGTTCAGTTTTATGTCATGTTATAATGTTATTCCCTCATCAAAAACATACTTGGAGTTTTGATTTGATTCCTTCATGCATGTTTGAGAAATCCTTGAATTTTCCATGGCAACCATTAGGGATGCCTAAATGCCAGACTCCCAAAGAAGAGTCTAGCATTTAGGCATTTTCTGCCTGTTAAACTAAAGCAGCTAACAGTAGCAACATTTTATTTCTTATGTATTTATTTTGTATAAATACATGATTTAGTATATAAGCATGAAAAAAAGCAATAAGAAAGAAGTCATTAAATTCAATCAGAAGATGCAGTTTTTATATTGAAACATGTTTTTGTTATGATTCTAAATTACATTTGAAGCAATTTGGGAACTCTGTGAGCACACCATCCAGCACAGATAGTCTTGATAAAAAGAAAGTACACCCTGCTTCAATGTTTGTATTTTCCATATCAGAGCATATGAAAGATATCTGGTATTTATCAGGTTTGAAAATGATTCAGATCTAAATGTGGAACAGGTTCTGCACTGTTATTTATTACACAAAGAAGAAGTAAAACTGGAAAAGTTGACCCTGCGTGCTTTCTTGGTGCTGTGTGGTCTCCCACTGTGCTTCTGGGAGTTTGCTGTTCAGGAGCAAACAGGTGTGTGTTCCAGCAATGCCAAGTAGGAAAGACATCAGCAATGGTTCAGTACTCAAAGAAATGACAAAACACTCTTAGCCTATATCCTGCAGACACCTTTGAGAGCAATTGATCAGAGCAAACCAAAGAGAAAAAGACTGAACAAATATTTAAGCAGCTTTCTCTTTGCACCCCCTCATTGCTGTGGTGATAATAATTCATCTATAATAATCATTTAAAGGCTGGTATAAACTAGATCATTCATATGTTCTGACTCTTGAGCTGATGGAGTTTGTATTTTCTGTTTACTTTGACTGCAGATATGGAAAGACATTGACCAGGGCCGGATATAAAAGGATGTGGGCCCTGGGGTGCAGCCAGCTTTGGTGCCCTATCCTTTAAGTAAGAAATATCTTGCTAATGCAAATTACAGTAAATAATATACAGTAATTCTACATACATCAGCAGGTATGAACTGATGCTTAAAGGCTAGTATAAACTAGATCATTCATATGTTCTGACTCTTGAGCTGATGGAGTTTGTATTTTTATATGTGGCACCCCAGGGCCCACATATAAAAGAATGTGGGCCCTGGGGTGCAGCCAGCTTTGGTGCCCTATCCTTTACATAAGAAATATCTTGCTAATGCAAATTACAGTAAATAATATAATCCTACATACATCAGCAGGTATGAACTGATGCTTGCTCGGTTAAATACATCCTCCAGACAATAGCTCCTTGGTCATTGTTTATAGTCTAAAAATCCTAAAATAATACAACTCACATGACTTTTATATAAAGTGAAATGTTGCAAAAGACCCATTCATTAAATAAAAAAAGAAAAACATGAAAAAGACAGGAAACTCTTTAGGGACCACCCAAAAATGGGGCCCTGGGCTACTGCCCGTGTAAGCTGTCTCTAAAACATGGCCCCATCAGGTGGGCTTCTCTTTGTAGTGGGTTTCATTAATGAGCTACATTTTGTAGTGTAGTCTGAAGCATAAACCAGAGCATTTAAAAGTGGATGCAGCTGCAGATCCACTTTGATTGAACATTCCAGACCCCTCACTCTGCAGTAGGTCAGACCAATGAACATCAATGTCTTGTCAAACTCAGGCAGAGGAGCTAAATGGAGAAAAATAAAATGACATCTGGACCTTATTTAGTTTTAGATACAACACAATAATTCATGGTTTAGTTTCTATCCTTCCAAAAATAACTTCTACGAAAATAGAACTGTTCTAAAACTCACTATGACATATGCTGAGAGTTTAACTGAAGTGGTTTAGTACAAAAAAAATAATATGAAAATCATGAATATAGCATTACTGAACACAACCAAAACCTACTGCCTAAAACCCACTCTTCAGTTTGAACCGAACTGCATGTGGCCGTGCCGTCACGCCACATGCATCATCAGCTCCTCAAGCGCCCGCTCTCTGTGATTCTCATGGACAAGCAGCACTTCTTTGATGGTGTGTGGCTGGAAGCCCATCTCATTGAACTGAGTCAGGAGGTGGAGGAACTCCTCCGCCTAAACAGGAAGAAGTTGAAATGAGTCGAGTCTTGAAATGAGTCAAATCTCCAGAATTCATACACTGCTGCTTACCACCTTTGTTTCACAGTTCTGAAACATCTCCAGGGCTTCTTCCACCTGAGCCATGTCATAGCCCAGCTGACACAGGTGCTCACATGCAACCAGGTAATTCAGGATCTGCAGACAGAAACACATTCAAACATATTAACATGATTGGTGTGCTTTTTTTATTTTGTAATATATTTCATAATGTAATGAAATAATAAACATGTTTCAATTAAATTTCATTTATGAAACAGTTTTATGGTATGAGTTTCCATGTCTCCCATAAGTTCCTGTCCTGTTGTCCCAGTATGTCCCAGTATGTTCTGCAGTTTGGCTTTCTCTCCTCTCAGAGCAAAGGGCTTTTCATGTCATGGGAAAACACATAATGCACCACAAGCTGTGGAAGTCTTGGCTCTATTTTTAAACTGGCTTAAAGTGGCTTAGCATATAGTATTTCTGTTTCACCTCCCACAACCCCATACCCACTACTGCTTTGTGCTCTTCTGTTTTCTATTTCCAGATTTGAAAGGACTTACAGGAATCCTGGACATTTACTGATCAAGACCACTTTAAAGATTACAAGATGTCTGGCTGATTTGGTTCTAAATATAGAGTCAGGACTTTTAGAAGGTACTGTATGAACAGACATCATGAGTTGGTAATGTGTCCGATACAGGATGATAGCATCTCTGTTTCAGCCTCAGTGGTTGATTCCTTACCTGGTAACAACATTTCTGGTGAATGCAACACTAACCTGATCTGGGGTCTGTTGTCCTGCCCTCTGCAGGGCAATGATGGCAGTGCGGAGGGGGTATCCCCGGGCAGTGACGACCCTGAGCAGCTCCCTCTCCTCTGGGCTCAGAGCTGACAAGAGCTCCACAGACGAGTCCAGAGCAGAGCTCAGGCTCCCGCACAGCGAGGCTCTGTGGTGAGCTCTGCAGCAGTTTGGTCTGAGACGCATCTGGAAGACACAGCAGACAACAGTCAGTTATTAAAACATGGCTTTGACAGCTCATATTCTCTAGAATGCTGAGTGCAGGCCAGAGTGTCACACAGCGGTGGAAGGAGACAAGTCACACACTGTAATCCTGATCAAGGTGCTAACCTGTCTGCTCTCAGGCTTTACCAAGTCTATTTATACACTATGAAAGTATATTAAAGTTTCTAAGAAAAATAAAAATAGATGCTGAGAACTGATTTAATCTTTAAATTACTAAATATTAAGTGATCATATCCAAGCAGAATTTTTCCAGCATTTGAAACTGTGAAGAAAACAGAATTCTTTGGGATTGAATTTAAATTGCAGCTCTAAAACATTCAAAGGGTCATCTAATGAAGATATTCATAGTAACTCTGATAATGGAGCAGATTTATGCTAACCTGTACAGGCCCATGGACCTGTAACAATGAGTCTCAGCTGCTCATTTGACAGAAACAGGTGAAACCGTTATCATTTTGCAAATCTGTTGTGCAGAGGAGAAAAAAAACCTCACTGACAGAGATTTTCTCTACGTTGAACTGTTCTAATTTGTTCTCAAAGAACTGAATATATATTTAAAACATAACCTGAATGAGTTTGTTGATGTCAGGTCTCAGAGATCAGAAGCTAATAGCTTTAATTGTGTTCATACAACAAGCTGTGGAATTATGAGTTAATTTACTTCTACCAGAGTAAATGAAACAGGGTTTAAAGTCATGATTTCACCTGTCAGTACTTTTCATTTGGGTTTCTGTGTTATGGTGGAAACAGCACTCCCTGTTGGTGGTTGGTTGTAACAAGGGCAGAGGGCACAGGGGTCACGTTGCCATTCTGAGAGAGACAGGCAAGAAGTGGGTTCACTGATGGTAAAGCATTGTAACTGTCCTTCCTCTTTTATTATTCCTGGCATGGGCGGTTCTACACAGGAGCCACAGGGGCCAGGTCCCTGTAGGACTGGTCATGTACAGAAAGGAGTGGACCGTTTTTGCCTTCATAGCTTTACTTTAATGATGAATTGCACTTTTAACCTCAGCTGTATTGAGACAGGATCACAGTTTTCATGTGATGTATCAGGGCTCTGCAACCTGAAGCTGCAAATGGTTCACTTGATATATTGAACTATGAATTATTGCCTGTTCTTTTTTTGTTTGTTTCATTCTTTTGTTCTGTGCTCTCATGAAAAAGCACTGGCCCTCTTACCCTGGCCTACCTAGTAAATTTGGTCATTGGGTCACTGTTAGATGTAATGATGTCAGTCAGGATCCTAATGAATTGCATGTTGTAAATTTGTGGGTTTAGTAACAGTCCAATGGATTAATACAGACTTTAAAGAAATCCACTGGTTTGTTGCTAACGTAAAAAAAACTGTTGTTCATAAGATGCTGTACCCACTGCAGTGAATCCATGATTTTTGACCAGTGCATATTTTGCTCCATACAGATTAAACAATTATCAATAACTCCTGGACATTATTAAACACAAAACAGAGAGAAACAATATGAAGATATAAGAACCGAACAGGTTTACATTTGAACTGGACCAAGTTAGACTATGGCCAAATTCAGCACAGTTACATAAACACATAAACTAAATTAAACAGTGTGACACTACTGGCCGAAAGGCATCTGACACAATGTAAATATCTAAGTATCTAGTATCTAGTGGCGCAATGTCTAGTTTTAAGTTTATTTGAAGTCTTTGCAAAGCATATTATGAGACTTTTAGCTTTCCCTATATCCATTAATCTCTCTACTGTTACTGAAAATTACTGAAAAAGTAGGCCATGTCATCATCAACCATTTCTGCATTGACTTGGTGTGGAGTACTTTATAGTATGTTTATGTTCTCATATTGTGCAAAAACCCAATAAAAATCCTCATTTGAAAGAGAGTGGTAATGAGCTCTGAGACTCACTTCTAGCTGAATTAGTCGTAATGATGGACAATGTTTAAGGGCAAAGCAAATTATACTGTAAAGAATACAACTCAGTGCATGTATATTTATGTCCTACTCCACACACATAATAACGATTGTCTCGGATGAAAGAAAAAGACAGAAGTACTTTTTTCCACAAATTATCAAGTTGTTGAGATGCAATATGAAGAATATATCTTACCATATCTGCTGTTTTATGGTTTCCAGTGGATTTGTCGGTGGTATAGGTCCTGGTGTTGGGCGCTTTGTATGAGAATGAGCTCAGAGGCTGACTGTCCATGTTGGACTCTTGTTTTTTGGACATGTCTGTCCCAGAGACAGAACACTGCCGCAGGTTCTTCCTACGCTTGTGGGGGAGGCTGCTCAGGCAGGATGGAGGATTCAGCAGGTCTGGGATGAAGGCTCTCTGTGCTTTTCTTTGACCGCTCTGACATGAAGCAGCTGGGTGCTCTTCCTTCAAACAAGCTTTAGCTGTCAGGTTTTCATTGGCTTCCTGCACAGTATTTCCTCCTTCATCTTCCGAGTCCGAGATGGTGAAGGTGGTGCGAAGTACAGCAGGATTGAGGCTGTGGGAGCGTTGTCGAGGATTTGGTTCCCAAAAGTCAGAGCTGTGGCGGCTGGCTAGACGACTCTGCTGTGGGCTGCTGAACATCATCCAGTACGGAGGACAAGATGGTAAAAGTTCAGATGGAGGGGTGAATGGCTGAGGCCGCTGATGGTGGGTGGGACCATTCTGTAAGCCAGTTAACACCCAGTTCTCCAAGCTGAACTCATACTGTAATATCAAGAAACAATATGCATCCTTTTACTACCTGCTTTACTGGAGCAAAGAACTTTTAAAATTAACTGACTTTTTGTTAACCCCATTAAGGGAAATTATGTGGCTTCTGTCTTTATTTCCATTGTTTCGCAAAATTGTATCCATTCTTAATGTAAAATGTACTGAAATTTGGTTCACATTCTGATGACATGGGCCATGTCATATAAGCTAAATTTACCTCAGAGGCTAAATAAAATTTTGTTCTCTAGCATGCTAAGAGCTGCATGAAACACTGAACACACAAACAAATGAAACGCTTAAAGACACAGAGTAAGGAAAGCATCCGTACTGCTGTTTCCCGTAATATGCTGAGGTAATCAGGCACTGTCACTTTGACATCATCTTTGACTTCTTGTAAGACGACAGCCTGGGGCATCTTCAGTGGAAGACCTTCCATCCTATACGGTTCACTGAGAGACACACACACACACACACACACACACACACACACACACACACACACACACACACACACAGGATGTGTAAAGAGTACACCCATCTTGTAAACACAGTTGACTGGCATTGTTTTAAAACCTATATCTCCAAAACACTTGTCACCATTTCAACAGTTTGTTTGTGTGTGTATTATTTATTTAATACATTGCAGGGACTATTTTCCTAATACATATTACATTGACGGGAAATTCTGTTTTTTGGGTTATGGGTAGGACTAAAGTGTGAAATGATATTTGCTTAGGCTTAGGGTTATGCATGTACTGGTAATGATCAGTGTCAGGATTAGGGTTATGCTGTAGAAATGAATGGAAGTCAATGGAAAATTCCTGCAAAGGTAGAGAAACAAACATGTGTGTGTGTGTGTGTGTGTGTGCGTGCGTGTGTGTGCATGCGTGTGTGTGTGTTTGTGTTATGTGAGATTTGCTTGGCCATATGCAGATATTTTGTAAACAGGCAGCTTGTGCTCTGCTTGTGTTGTGAACCTTAAAGCTGGAAGGATTCTGATGAGTCCAATCTGTTCCTGACCAAACAAACGTGTCCTCTCTAACCTTGCTTTACCAAGGAAATAGATGTTTACAGCTTGAGCAAATATTTAAGCCCCTGAAAGAGGTGCTTAGAAGTTATTTTTCAGTTCAGCAGAAATGTTCAGGTTAAGATGGCAATACCGCTCCCCCCCCTCCCCGGGGAAAAGAAAAATACAGTGTAGCTGTTTCCTTCCCAGGAACCCTGACTGACTTCACACTCATACATTAATTTATTGGTTCGGTGAAGAGTGTTACACAATGAATAAAAGCCACGTGCTCTCCTGTTAGATACTATGCAAGTTTGTGGCAATGCATCGGTGAATAGAGGGAAACAATATAAACATTTTGCACGCAAGTATTTATGTGCAGTGATGTCAGAGCAGAGTGGACAGAAGGAGCTTCTGCTCCTTCTGTCCACTGAAAGTTAATCAGACATGTGCTGCAGTGAGAATAAAACCCAGAGCAGATGGTGCAGGACTTCAAGCAGCAGAGGAAACATGTTTCTTGAGCTTATTGTGTGTCCTGGTGCTAATAAAGAAGCTCATGTAAAGCTAAACCAGAACAAAGGTCTGTACAAAACATTCTACATGATACTAACCACTTTTACACAGCACTACACTGTAACACCAGACATAATGTTATCTTGATGCCTTTTTTGAAATAGGTTTTAATGAAATTTTAGTTCTTCCAGCAAGCATTACGCAAAGCTAGATAAATCCTCACCACTATTTTTCACGACAAAGTGCTTTTCTATGGAATCTTTTAACTATCAGAGCTAGGAAATAAATAGAGCAGCATCTTGTGACAACAAGAAATGCTCGTTTTAATGAGACTTAAATCTTTGTGCCTTTTTATGAAGTAGTAATCTTTTAGAGGAATATATTTTCATATGTCATTATAAAAATATAACTGTCACCATAACGTGTCTGACTGGCAGTGACACACTTCTGTACTTTTCTACAGTAATTCTACTGATGGTTCTTTGAGACTTCCAGGAGACATCAGGCTTTGATGAAAGAATGTTTCACTTCACCTCAGCATTGAACTTAACAGGAAAATCCCAACAATATTTTCCAGATTCAGCAGTCATTTGATGGAAGAACTTATTTCTCAATCTCTGCACTGTCAACCAATAACACAGTCAGCAAAAGTATTCCAAGACTTTGAGACTCAGGAGTTTTGTAATATTACTTTCTAAGTTCTTGTGAGCTTTTATTCTGAAGCAAAGAAAATAGACGTAAAAGACGATTATACACAGAAATTTTATAGTAACAATAATCCTGAAAATAATCAGTTACACATGATCCAAAACTAGCATGAAGAGGGAACCTACCTGTGATTTATCTGTGCCTCAGTGAAACACTGTGTGAAGCTGGAGTGAAGCCTCCCTCTGAAGGTTCTGTCAGAAGCAGCTGAAACTCTAATCCATTAACCTCAGTTAACCCTATTAGCTGACATAGAGTGCGTATCAGACAGCATCCCACATTTGATAACATTTTGTCACACTGCTAACATTTTGGCATTCTCAGAGCTCGCACTATAAGGCTTAGTTCATTGTATTAAATATAATTTAGGTGATTAGGTGACAAGAATCAAGTTTCTGTAATTTCCTGACTTTACGCTGCATGGTAAACTCTATAAAACCTTCTATAAAAGATTTGAAAACACACCCAGCTTAGAGCACCACATTTATTTCCTTGCAAGTTTACATTTTTGTTGTTAACAGTCACTTCAAATAGATGAAACTCATCTATCGCCTGGCAGAAGTGTATCACTGCCAGGCAGTAGAACGTACTGAGTTCCAATACACTTTTATAATAAAATGCCCCCTTCTGGCAGAAAGTGGTACCTGCTTTAGTCCAACGACGTGCACAGAAGAGGATGTTGGTCTTCATGGTAACTTTATGCTTTGCTGTTCCGTTTTTCTCTTATGTGAATTACTGAATTGGTGGGTTTGTAGGTTTCTTGGCACTGATGAATCTATTAAGTCACAAATTTTAACAAGGGTTGAGATCTTGGCCCTTTCATTCACCTGATATTATGCAGTTTAATCCATCCAAAACCTATCTGGGTGGTCATTATCCTATTGAAACACCCAACTGTGTCCAAATATAAACCGCCAAGTTGATTCAAGATGACGCTGAGGAAGTTTTGGATAGTGACAAACTAGCTACACTCTATAATAACTGCCATCAATGGGATCCTATAACCTTCAGAACCATATTAAAAGATTTAAGCCATAATTCTGAAATTATTAAAAACTAAAACTTTTACATAATCATATGTTACCTCTACCAGAAAAAGACATTAATTTCTGAAACCTAATTAAAGGTATACAACAGGACATGTAAACCTCTGAGGAGAATGGCTTGTTCCCAGTCAGGTCTGCAGGCCAGGTTCAAAACCAGCAAAACCAGACACCGTTCATCTCTCTTTCTAATCCAGCCACTTTGAGCACCAGGGTTCAATTGTTTTATTTTTAATTTGCAAAAACTTAAAATTTGGAGTTTACTTCCACTTAGCCATGACTCAAACTGACAAATACATTGTTTTCATTTAGCTATATTTTCAAATGCATAGGCTGGCAAAAAGGAAAATGAACATTGTTGTTTTGAAATATCGCTCCAAAGTCACCAGCCTGTCCCACTCCACAGCTGAGTGAAAATGGAATTGGCAGACATTTTACACTAGATGTCCCCCCTCCACAAAAATATCAAACTACATGTCCAAAATACACATTTTGGTGTATAAAAAAGCCAAACCCATCTCAAGGATGACTGCAACATTAAATTAGAATCCACATAATGAAAATACCATCTTTAAAGAAGACGGGTTCGCTATAAAGTGAGTTCATTGTCTGATCCAGCTGACTGGATGTGAGTCAGAGGCCGTCAGGATCAGCAGCCTGCAGGGCCGAGGCCCAGTTCTGGTCAGACGGAGAGTCAGGCAGTACCCAGCCCTGAGGAACCCCAGATCCATCAGGATGATCTGCTGCCGCCAGGAACACGTCCCAGTCTCTCCTGAAACAACAGCACACCTTATCAGGACCTTCTGTCAACACAGAGCTCACAATTTCTGCTAATGGAAAACAAAAAAAAACAGCTTCGCTAAGACTGCATGGTGTTCAGTCACCGTGGTAGCAAAAAACTCAAACCAACCAGTTAATTTGTTCCACATCTAAAGTTAGAGGCTGAAGACCAGACCAGGCCCAAGGCAAGGCTCATCAAGACTCTGCTTAGGGCCCACACACCACGCATCAAGAAAACCTTTTCTGTATTATCTGTATAGTTGCTATACTTTATAGTCTACTGCCACAATTGGTGAAATATAAAACTTGTTAACTTGTTTACTGTAGTGTTTATCAGTTGATGTTACTTTTAAATAAATAGTATTACGGTTAAATAACTTCGCATTTCAAAATCCTCTTTTTTTCTTTCTTCAGTTTGCTACTCTTGTAAGGTTAAAACCAATAGCCATAATAACACTGGACATACAGAATGGCTTTAGGAATGATAAAGCAGCTGGTGTTGATCAGATGCTTTATCATCTGGTCAACACCACATTGATAAAGCATCAATGTGGTGTTGATGCTGGTGCAGACCAACCTGATGTGTATGAGCGCCTGCAGGGAGTGCTCTGCCTGGCTGTAGTAGTCAGTGAAGGGCTGCAGGATGCTATCAGCTGGAGGCTCATCTGCAACACAAACACAGCCATCAGGAGGAGGAGGATGAAGATCCAGAGCCAACCTGGAGGAATCTAACAGCCTGGCTGGAAAAGCTGCTACCTCCAAACAACATGGAGTCCACCCTACGCTTCCTCTCCAGCTGCCGCTGCCTCTCCTTCCTGATTTGCCTCTCCTGCTCCCTCCTCCGCTCCTCCTGCTGCTCTCCTTCCAGCATCACCATCAGAGCCTTCTCCTCGGCCGAGTACAGCTCCGTCCTCCTCTTCATCACACCCCTCAGCTGCTCCAGCTGACCGCTGAACGCCTCGTCACACTGCAGCTCTGTGCCGATCCCTTTAAACAACACGGCTTACAGAGTTATGGCTGTGCTTGCAGCTCTGTAGTCAGCTCATTAGAACAGCAGAAGTTATGCTGAGTTAGCCTTTAAGCCACTTGATCCAGAATGTCATCATCAAAGAAGATTTTTGGAAATGTTTTGATTTTTTGCTTCAGAGCCTAAAAGAGTCTGCTGATCTGGAGGAACAAACCATCTCTGCTTTTATTTATTTATTTTTACTTTTTTAAAATTCTGAACAATATAATAAGACATACTTCATAGCATAAAAGGGAAATTTAATATAACTGAACAGAAAAGTAAATAAAGGATGATTCAAATATAAAACAAGCAACTTAGTATAAAGAGTAAAAATCATCACAACTTTCAGTTGTTAAAGTGAATTAATGGTATATGATATTAATGACTGAGACAATTTAGTGCTTCCTTAAACGCCTCCTTCGCTAGAGGACCCAAATTTGGGTCCTCGGCGCTTGCCGCAACAAGATCAGTTGAAAACACATGCTATACATTTATCAATATAGGGATATTGCATATCCACGTATCAGGAAAAAGCTCTTCTAAATGATAGAAACAATATTTTCTACCTCAACAACACCCAGCTTAAACACTAAGCAGCTTGATGAAAAGAAACACAATTAGATGCTAACGAGGGTAACGAGGCATAACAGGTAAATCCGCGTTTCCCCATCGTAACACTGTACACCGGTAAAAAACGCAACAATGAAAGAGTGACGAGGCCCAATGCCCACAAACTATTTATCAGAGTAAAGCCGAAGCTCTGCCGTTTCCAACAATACCAGAGTCACCACGCTACGTGCAAAACTCACTGAACCAGCAGCTACAGAAGAAAAAAAGAAATAGCTAATTTCACGAAGCTAAAAACATAAATTCAGTCCTACCTTTGCCGTTTCGTGGTCATAATCGTTATTAGAGTAAATATTTCCACTTGGTTCGATAATCCATTTTCCCTGCGTCCATCTCACATTGTTTTCGGCTCTGCCCAGAGCCTCTTCCGTCTCCTAGCTACCATATACAAAATCTAGAGGCGAACTCAGTCAATGTACGCCACACATAGACATAATATAAGGATATATATTATATATATTATGCTTATATTATGTCTATGACGCCACATGCGTTTTCCTCGCTGTAATTAGTGAATGGCTTTAGGTTCCGTATTAATGTCAACGCCCTCGGATTCTATTGGCTCTGACAGTTCAAAAGACATGTCAATCATTAAAATTGGCCAATGGGTTCCCGAGAAACTGCCCAGCGTAATTTTGAATGTTTGAATGGAGAACTGCATGATTTTACGCGCAGTGCATTGTTATTGTAATGTAATTGTGAGATATATTAGTTTTTTCCTGTGATCATATCATTTTGACAAATTAGTTTTCATTGCTATTTGCATTTTCATTGTTATATAATTATATTTGAAATGTTATTATGAGTTAATCTGTTCCATTTTCAGACTATTACAATTTGTCTATTTTTTTCTCTTTTTATGAATGAATGCAATGTGGATTTTTAAAAGGAACCTCCAAAAACAATTAGATGTAATTACTTATCTATGATAAATAATCATTTATTATATGATAAGAATAATTGATTGAAACAGAACCTACAGGAAAAAAAAAACCTGAGAAAGTTCAAATGGCACAAATTGTGCCAAAATGGCTAATTTGGAAGGTCCACCTAGATTTTTATCAAGTAGTACCTCTCTAAAACTCATATGATTAACTTTTTTTTTTCATGAAACTTGGCACAATAAAAGGTCAGACTGTGTACCGTTGTTTACTACATGTTTTGGATTTCATCTGCATTGCTTTGAAAGGAATCTTAATATATTGAACTGTTTTTTAGGCGGAAATAGATTTTTTTTCTTAATTTCTGCTGTGTATCATATTAATTTACTTTCCTCAGTAACAGACAGGGTGCTTTTTAGAGGTGTAACATGTTCACTAGGGTCGTGCCTTTGTTTTGATATCAAAACAATTAAAATAAACTCTGTAGTTCTTGAGATACATTCAATTCATTTTGGGCATGTTATTTTCAGCCATATTTCTCAAAAATAGGCCATGAGTCTGAGAAGTTTTAAATACAATAATATCAATTTAAAAAAAGAACTGTTGGAACTGGGGGTGCATTATAAAACAACATAAAAATGTAGTTAGAATATTAACTTATTATTGCAGTTTGATTCTTGGTCCCTGCTACAAGACCAACTTCTACTAGATCAACAGTTTACAGTGGAAGAAGTAAAGATTCTTATTTAAGATCCAGCTTTGAAAATGTTTCCAAAAAACATTTATGACAAGAAGTGGTATTATGTTAAAGTTTATGGATGGTTTTAAAATGGAGATCATTTTGCAGGAGAGTAACTACGGTAACGCCCAAATCAACTTTTGTTTTGCTGATAAAATGTCTAAATGTTATTTATGCTTCTATCTTTACAATCATAAATATAGAGCCATAAATATGGTTGTGTGAACTTGAACATTTTCATGTAAATTTGCTTAGTTCTGCATTATTTTGCCTAAAACAGTCTCACTGCAGTTTAACGGTGCAAAAACCTAAAACAAAATTTCCAATATTACAGAACCTGTTCATGAAAGTCAGAGTTTTATCACATATATATTCAACGATATCTTTAAAGATCTGACATGGAAAATGAAAGCAGACTTTTGTACTTTTTTACAACCATCTGAGTTTGATGGAACCAATTGGATCAGAACCAATCAGATTTAAACCTCTACAGATTTAATTACATCACTCCACCTAATGGCATCTAGTTTCCAAATAAAATGACAGCTGACCTGACTTATTTTTTTTTTGATCATTTGATCAGATAAATATGAGGACTAATCTGGGTAAGTAAGCTGAGACAAAAGTTCTATTTTAGGGAGTAGAAACTATTAAAAACTTAGATAAATTTGGAGCAGAATGTTGAGAACAACTTCACTTTTATCCATTTTGGATATTTCTCTTGTCTTTCATATGAATAATTCCTGATACTTCACTTCTTTTCTAACTGGGACATGAAAAAAGAGTCTGGGGAATGATCGTGAAGGATTGTCCCTCTGCAGATCTCAGATTTGTGCCGTCTCTTAAAAACTGGCTCCGTCATCTGCTAGTTGACTTAATACTAGTGAGTTTCCATCACATTTTAACGGTTCAACAACTGAATTATTTCTGAGAAAAATGGCTTAAACTTCTGTCCTAAATAAACAGCAGAACAGCATTAACCCGACCTTTCCTGGACGCTGCCTCCTTCCTGAGCTGGCGTAGCTTCTCCAGAGATCTCATTATGTCCTGCATCCTCTTCACATCGGCCTGCTTCCTCCTCACCTCACACAGGACAGCGTCTGCAGACAGCTTCAGCTCCTGCTCCTGAGAACCAAAGGCATTCAGAAAAACCCTCATATTCATCCTTCTCTACATAAACATCTTCATCCTTCTCTACATAAAGTATTACCTTCTTCTTTTCTTCTACTTTTTGTATCTGTCTCATCCTCCATTTGTCTATGGAGGCCTCTTTCTCAGTGCTGAGTTCTTCTGCCAGCACCTGCTCCACCTGCCGGTCCTTCTTGGCCCTCAGGCCCCGGGCCCTCCTCTCCGCTATGCGGGCCACTTTAACTTTAAGTAGATCTAAATTCTGGGAGTCAGTGAGTTTCTGAACTTTGGCCTGAACTTCTCTCTTTATGTGCAAAGCCATCTGATAGGACTCAGACCAGTCGCTGTCTGAGTGAAGATTGTGCTGGAGAGAGAGACAGAGCTCCTTCAGCCGGGAGAGCAGCCGAGCTGCGCCGTAGAGAGCCTCTTTGAAGACGGGGACAGAGCCGAGGTCTGACCGCTGCTCCTGCGGGTTGTCGGGAGGTCCACCTCGGCTCTGGAGGAACCGGGTTAACCACTGGCGGTCCTGCCACCTCTGCAGCTCCTCCTCATCCTCTGGGTGTGCTGCAGTTTCCCAGCTGCTTTCCCGCTGCAGAGGATGAGGCTGTGGGGGGCCCGATGAGCCCCGGTAGGGGAGGCCTCCATCGCGATAGTCCTCCCGCTGCCTGAGTCCGCAGTCTGCCCGGAAAGGAGCGGCGCCGAGCTGCTGGAACGCAGCCTGAAACGTAGGGACTGCAGGGCTACGGAGCGTGTTTCCAGGGGCGGGAGGCGCCATTCCCGGGAAGTGTCCCGGAGGAGGACAGACAAAATTAGGCGGAGGGACAGATGGGTCGAATCCATAAGGAAGGGGACACTGAGATGTACCGAAACCTGCTCCCCCAGAAGGAGGTGCGGGGAAGTTAGCCGTAGGAGGAATCCATGGTGGAGCGGTGTGGTTCGGCTGCTCGGAGGCGGGCTGTTGTATCCCTCCTTCGAAGACATGATGAAGATGGGGAGCATCTGCCTGTCCGCGCTGATATGAACCATCCATGCTGACTGACCATTACTACCTTCATACAGCCATGATTATCCGCTTCTTCTGTTGCCGATTGGCGGCAGACAAACTAGCTTTTTGTGCATTTACTGCCACCGTCTGGACTGCAGTGTAGCAGAACATATTCCAAAATCCTTTTTTGTTGGACAGTGAAGCGCTCCAGAGCAATAGAGGGCGGTATAACATCAGCCCTGTCAAACTAACACAAAAAAGGCAAAATGAAGTTTGAAGCATAGCCATAATAACTTTTATTATGTCTATGGTTTGAAGTACTGTTCATTTTTGTTTAACAGACGTAGTTAGATTTCTGATGGCTTTCAAAGATGGCCACATGCAAATACTAGAAAAGTTTGTTGCATTCAGTAACATCAGAATATCTGAGCGTTTAAAATAAAAAAAAATGTGAAAAGTGGTTTTCGTAAATATGTGGACTTATATGTCTTCCAGTTTCTTCAGGTAGCGCCAGTTATAAATTAATGCCACATACATGAAGTGAATTTCAAACATAACCGGGTTGCTCCCGGTTTGGACATTTTATGTAAAAAAAAAGAAAAAAGAAGAAGCTAGAGACGAAATATAAATGTAAATGTAATGGTTCTGTTAGTTCTAAAATATTGCAATACGTGTGGGCAGTTGTAATCGTTTAATAGAACTGCAACACAGCCGAAAATCTTTTGATTTTAAATAGCAAAACAAGGAAGATAATATTCCGTGGTTGGTTGATGCAGCCAAAAAAAACTATGTTTTCCGACTTCCGGTCGTATCTAAACGCACCTTTTTGCGTGAGTCGCGGTAGACGCTTTGCGGAAGTAGGTAAAAAAGAGTCATAAGACCATAAGACCAGCCTGAAGATACAAAAAACATGCAACCGTGACATGGATGAACACTCTCGGGCACCGTGACTCACCGCCACCCGCAGCAGGACGGCAGCAGTGGCGTGAAGTGGCGACTCGACCCCTTTGAATTTGTGAGCAGCGTTAGCAGCTAGTAGCGGGTTTTGTTCGCTGGCTGTTCGGAGGAGAGGGAGCGCTTTCCGAGCTGATTCAGTCCCGCCTGCATGTGACAGCTCAGATGGAGGAGATCAAAGTGTCTCCTGACTACAACTGGTTCAGAAGCACAGTACCCCTGAAGAGAGTAAGTACACCCACCTCCTGGTGTTTAGATCCATCAAGTTATCCGGAGACAGCATTGGAAGGTTGATTAAACACTCATGTTTTTTGTATTATGAAGCATAACTGCTTCATAATATGTTTATGTTTTAGCATCCATCTGAATAATGTGCAGTTGCGCCACTGCTCCCAGGCTAAATGCGTATTTCAGAGCTCTAGGTATAATTGATCAGTATATTTTCATATGTAAGGTTGCAATAGGCTGCTATATGTCAGTGTACGTGGAAGTTGCTTAAACAAGAGGCTTGCCATGATTTGATTAAAACATTTGGAAATGTCTTCATTTGAATATTAAAATGGAAGTGTTATGTAAAATCTAGTTTCACATCATATTATAATACTCCCTCATCATAAACATACCTAGAGTGTTGCTTTGATTCTTTCATGTATGCTTGGAAAATCCTTTTATCTCCCGTGGCAACCATTCAGGGGTGCCTAAACTCTTCCTCTTACAAAGCCCCGCCTATTTCCACAAGGCTCCTCCTTGAAGCTGTAATCTCCAGCAGAGCCTTTCCTCCCCCTGCTCCTCCAGACAAGTGGAAGCAGCAATTAGCAAACACCTGGTGGAACTGCAAATCTTGTGAGCTCATCAAATCAACTACTTCTGAGTCCAATGCTCCTAAGAATAATTGTACAATGGAGGAACATTGTTGTGATGACGTGCTGAAGATGGAATGGCTTCTTAAAAAAAACAGAGACCCAATTTCAATTACAAAGTCAAATTTCTTTTAAGTCATGTATTATATGCAGCATTTTTATAACAACTGATGGTAACATAGTTATTTGATTGTGCTATAAAATGACACTAAGGCCTGGAAAATACATAATACTGCCCTTTAGGAAGCTGGACGTCACATTGATTAACTTGTATTTTCTGCTGTTGTTATGATGCTATGTAGGCAAACTGTCAGCCAGGAAGTTCAAGAGAAAGAAGGGACAAAAATTATGTAGTTCCATACTGACTGCAGCTGCTGCTGAAGTCAGTCTGGTTTTGCATCTCACCAGCTCAGCCACAGCTCCCTGCATGGGGCGGGGGACATTGTAAAGACCGCTTGGTCTGTTTATAGCTTCTAATACAAGGTTTCCCCCAGAAAAAGTGCTAAGCCCAGTGGTGGGGGCGTCGAGGCGGTCCACTGGCAGTCCACCGGCAGTCCACCGTGTTTTTGTATTAAGAGATGTTAAGTTGACAGGAAATGTGAAAGTATTACTGTGTAATTATATGAAAAGATTTCCAGTGAAATGCTATTTAAACCCACAACTAGTCTAAAAACAATAAATTTGCACTTCTGTTTTATCCAAATTAAGTCAGCGGCTCCATCAGGCCCTCAAGGGCCCCATAAACGCTAATGTTTTAAAACAGACCACAGTTACATAAATGTAACACTTTTTTATTGAGATTATCTATGCTGTTAAATTTTATTCAATTGTTTAGGAATACATAAATTAAATGTTTTTAAATTGTTTGACATTTAAATACAAGATTTTAAGGAGCTGGCAAGTTTACTTTGTAAAATTTCAAGAACAATATTCATAGTTAGATTGTTTTGTTACCATACCAACAATCTGATGCTGTGAGTTTAATCTTTAAGTTTGAGCTCTGTTTGTTCACAAATACAATTTAGTAAACTGCAATTATAACTTATTGCTTTTTAGGCTGGCCAATTAAACTACTCCCTTCTCCCATATTTCACTAAATCTAACACAGAAGCTGTTAGAGCTGCTCATATTTTTAGCAACAAAAGGGGCCCCTAAATCAAATTCTGCTCAAGGCCTCATGCAGCCTTTGACCGGCCCTGCATGATGAGGTAATCTGCAGCACTTCGCAGAGATGCGCAGCAAACGGGAGTTCTATTTCATCCCTACTGACCGCCAGAGGGCGGTGCTGAAAGCACTGACTGTTCCCTTCGCGCATGCGCCGTTCGAGCAATAATATCAACAGAGTCACACCTGTGACCTATCGGATGATCAATCAGAGGCTATATAGCATGACATCATCCGACGCTCTGTTCCTCATTTCTTCTCGCGCGCGGTTCGCTTTGTATGGCGTAGGCCTTTTGGATTTCTGGATCTTTTCGCTGTCGTTGGACGCCCGACTGCCTGTTGGCCGGAGTTGCGGTGTAACGCCCTCCGAGGGCTGCGACGGATCTTCGTTTAAGGTACTGTAGCTGACCACTCTGCCTGCCCTTGGTCCGCTGGATTTTCTGTAATTGGTGACGGTAGCGTCTCGCACCCTCTCCCAATTTCAGCAGATTGTAGCTTTGTGTTGAGCTCAACTGACTCTCCGTTTGCTGCTTTAATTGGTGACGGCGGTGTTCTCCGCCCCCTCTCCCAATTTTAGCAATCCTCCTGTTTTGGGTTGGGCTATGTGTTGCCCCTCCGTTTGTTTAAATTGGTGGCGACAGCGTTAACGCCCCCTCTCCTGATCTTGATCTGTTTTTCATCATATGCTGGACGTAGCTGACCTCTCTGCCTGTCCTTGGTCCGCTGGATTTTCTGTAATTGGTGACGGTAGCGTCTCGCCCCCTCTCCCAATTTCAGCAGATTGTAGCTTTGTGTTGAGCTCCACTGACTCTTCGTTTGCTGCTGTGATTGATGACGGTAGCGTTCTCCGCCCTCTCTCCCAATCTTGATTTGTTTTGCATCATATGCTGGATGTCGCTGACCGCATCTGCCTGTGTTGGTCCGCTTCTTTTTTTTGTTGTTTTTTTTCTGTAATTGGTGATGGTTGCGTCTCGCCCCCTCTCCCAATTTCAGCCGATCTTGTGATCATAGTTTTGTGTTGGGCTCACCTGACTTCCGCTTGCTGCTCTAATTGGTGATGGCAGCGTTTTCGCCCCCTCTCCCAGTTTTATTTTTTCGACCCTTATTCTGGTAATGAGGAGGAGGAGGTACAGTCGTCTCGCACGTCAGAGACTGGAACGCGCTCTTCGTCTCGGAGTGCGGCTAGTGGCTGGTGACAGTTCAATGCAAGACATCTTGCTTATGGCCTTGAGACAGCCACAGCTGGATGTCCCGCAAGTGATGGAGTATGCTCCTTGCAGTGCCTTTTTCAGGCACGGACGAGCCCCTACTCCCTTTTCTCCCTCCATCAGGGGAGTATCTCAGGGAGTTGCATGCTTGTCGGTGGGACCCTAGAGCCTTTTCACATCTCTCCACCGATGGTCAGGTGTTGGCGGCTAGGCAGGAGCCGGTCAAGACAGGATCACATGCCTGCGGTCGAACCTGCTATTGCCTCGCTCATTGTGTCTCCGGATGAAGCCCTGCGTGATGTTCGGTGCCTGCGGGCTCAATGTCATATGACAGATGGCTTCCTCTGTAACTCGTAATGCCGGAACACATGCCGGCCGCCTTGGCAATTCCTTGCCGCACCTCATGGTTGCCCTTTCTCTGCGGCAGACTAGACTACAGCTATCAGGCCTCAGCAGGGGTAGGTCCCCTCCTTCTCATAATCGGAGGCGCCCATCAGCTGGCCCTAGCATTCAGCTGCCGCCTTGGGGTTCTGCTCGGCCTGGTGGGTCTTACCCTCGTGATGTACAGCAGAGACCCAGCAGGGACTTTTGTGAGCCGGTCCGCCAACCAACCGGCACACTCCCGTGCGCTCCCGTTTGGCCTCTCCCTTTCCCTGAGGGTGTTCACTCAGTGCGTGAAGGCAGCCCTCTCTCTTCTGCAGGGCCATGGCATGTAGGTTCTGCCATACCTCGACGATTGGCTTCTCTGCGCCCCATCTCGAGAATATGAATCTCGCGATACAAGTCGCCTGCTCGTTTATGTGCCCCGGTGGGGCCTCAAGATGAACTTGACGAGCTGTCTGATTCCATCACAGACAACCACTTTTCTTGGGTTGCTCCTGGATTCTCGCTCCATGACAGCCAACCCATTTGCCCAGCAGGTGGATGACATTCTCCAGCTGAGTCGATTCAGGCTGGAAGGGCAGCTTCCTTGCATTGCCTTCCTGCAGCTACTGAGCAAACTAACATAGTTACTCGTGTTGTACACTTGGTCTGCTGTCACTGCATCCTTTGCAGCTCCGGGAGAGTGGTCCCTCCACAGCGACATAGTCCGCCTGATCTGAGACCTTTTTGATCAGGCAGAGGTCGACCTGTTTGCCACAGAGGAGTCAACCTTTGTCCTCTATGGTTTTCCCTTACAGGGGCTGCAGGTGCACTGGTCCAGGACGCCTTGGCCCATCCTTGGCCCAGGGTCCTCTATATGCCTTTCCACCCCTTTCCCTGATTTGGCCAACTCTTCGGAGAGTCCTCAAGGAGAGCCAAAGGATTGGCTGGCACGGCCATGCTTCCTACTTCTGTGGAATCTGGGTCACGGGGTCCCATTGTGTCTTCCGACCAAGAGGAATTTACTGTCTCAGTTGGGGGGTTGGATATGGCATCCTCATCCTCAACGCCTCCGGCTGTGGGTGTGGCCACTGGGAGGCTTGAATAGCAACTGACTGGGTATTCAGGTCCCGCCAGGCACCTCAACTCGTCAACAATATGGAAACAGATGGCGTCTGTTTTCCCTTTGGTGTTCTGCCCGTATTGATGATCCAGTCGCCAGTGTGGTACACACTATTTTGGAGTCTTTTCGGTCTCTTCTTGATAAGGGCCGCTCTCCTTCGACACTTAAGATATATGTAGTGGCTATATCATCTAGTCATGCTGACCTTGATGGCTGTACAGTGGGGACCCATAATCTGGTTTCTCTTTGTTTTGTGTGGTGTTCGTAGACTGCACCTGCCAATGGTTCCGCGAGCATGTGTTTGGGACCCGTCCTTGCTCCTCAGTGCTTTATGGCACCCTCCATTTGAGCCTTTGGTTTAGGTGGACCTCAAGTGGTTGTCGTGCAAGACTGCCTTTTGTTGGCTATTGTCTCAGCTAAGAAAACTACATGCCTTCTATCAGCCCATCATGTCTCAGATGGAGCTCAGATGGTTATGGTGATACATTGTGGCCAAACCCAGCATTTGTCCCTAAAGTGTTTTCTCATTCTCCTTGTAACCAACCATTGGGATTGGTGCGTTTTCAGCCTACGTCAGGGTAAGCTGGTGATAGATCTGAATTGCTGTGCTCAGTGAGGCCACTGGCGGCATATATTGCAGCCACTGCTGCTATAAGATGCTCAGACCAACTGTTCTTGTGTTATAGGGGCCCTAGATTAGGTTGTCCTCTGTCCAAACAGCGTCTCTCCTATTGTGGACGTCATCTGTCACACCTACACTGCAGGACAGTCAGCGTGAAGGCACACTCTCCCAGGAGTGTCCACTTCCTGGGCAACCTTGAGAGGAGTTCCACTGGAAGCTATGTGCTGCTGCATCATGGGCTTCTCTGAGCACATTCACTAGATTATACGATGTGAATGTGGCCTCCTCTCATCCTCTAGACCAGGTTCTTTTACAAGGGTCCTCTGGGCCTCCTTAGTGAGGTTTGTGCTCAGGATTCCTTGTGACATCGCTGGTATTGGTCATTCAGTGCTTTCATCCCTACTGACTGGCGGTCAGTAGGGATGAAATAGAACGAAAGTTACGAATGTAACTGATAGGTACTTTTTCTCGAACCTATATAAAAAGACCACAGACAACGTATATGAATTTTATAGACAAAGCTTTTGCAAAAGGAGAACTCTCCGCCACCGCCTCTCCAGGCCGTTCACAGAGAATTCTGGTCTCCTGCCGCGGGAGCCCCTGTTTTATTGTCAAGCAGAACAACCAGAAAAAAACAACAGAGGTCGTAAAACATT
>NW_006800158.1:106955-132229 GCF_000485575.1 Poecilia formosa
GTAATAAAATAATATAAAATCAGCATGATGCGTGTGACTCAGAGGAGAGCGCAAAAGCTCCTCACCGGGCTGAACCTGCATGATCAGGTTAGCGCTGCTCGTTATCCACAAACTCTCCGGCCAACCGGGACCACAGACATAAACTTTACAGGGAAGACAGACACAGAGCCACACGCTGGGCAGCGTGTTGAGATGGAAACGCCGCATATAGTTGTTCGTTCATAAAGATAAATCATTCTCGCCGCTCCACAACGCGCATCTCTGAATTCGCTACAAGTTATTCTTGCAGTTCACATTGAGCTGCGCCACCAGAGCTAACGCGGCGGGTTTTAAACTCTTACCTACAGTTCTCCAAAGGATCATAATTCCTCACAGTAAGTTGATGTAAATATCCATACAGGTCAGCCTGTGTCCAGTTTGAGTGAAAGGAGGCGTGGGCGATCCCGCTGACATAAAGCAGCGGCAGCGTGCGAGGCAAAGCGCAGAGGCGCCAGCGGTGTGATTGGTCCGCACGCTGTCGGGTTTAAATGCATAAACTATAAACCTATCTATTATAAACCTATCCTTTAGGATAAATCTGCTCTGCTAGTGAAATGCTAAGAGCAAAAGAAACGCTTGCAGCCCAGCTTTAAAAAAAAAAACAATTTTTTTTAAATTTTTTTCCCCCTAGAAACGTAAACAAGCAACGCTTAGCCTGGCGGCGGGGCTAGTAAAGCATGGCGGGCCGCCATGCTTTACTAGCCCCAGGGGAAACCCTGTAGAAGTGTGAGTTGAAAGTAAGTTCATAGTTTGAGAATGTCACCTGCTATTCTGATATAATAAACTTGAACAACTGAAATGAATGCAGTCAGCTGGAATGTTCCTCAGCTGGTGTATGTCGATCTAAAACCAGACTTCAGCATGTAGTCAAACCCTCCCAAACATTGTGCTCTGAGCCCAACCAACTCTGAGCAGCTCAGCTGCTAAAACCTTCCTTTTTTAAGAGCTACAACGTAAATCCTGCTGATCTGGGACTGGACTTTGACTAGTCCACTAACCTTCTCCTGTTGGATTAAGCACAGCCATTTATTCAGTAGTTTTACACTGTACTCCAGGCCACTGTCAGTGTTAAATAATCAGCCACTCACTCCATGTCGCTGCGGTTCCACTCAGATGTGAGGTTTTCACAGTGACTCTGTGTTGAACTGTGGTGCATCAGCAGCTTATCAGGAGTGGATTGTTTGCTAATCAAAGAATCTATTTGGCCTCACCGGTGGAAACTTGCTGCTTTCTGCCCTGAATGAGGACTAAAGGTGTTTGTCCAGCAGCACTGAGCTCATTCAGTCATGGTCACATGATTCCACTCAGAGGGGCCTTTGGATCACACTCTGCTCACATGTTGCATCTAAGCTGTGAGAGAGGCATGATTTTCACTGGAAAATCTGAAGGTAAGCATCAATGTTGTATGAGGGTTTTTTCTGAATATTGTGAGGAAATGTTAAAATATCAAAGTCTAGCTGCAATTTTTGAACATGCCGTATTTAAAAAAGAAAACGTAAAGCTGCCCTATGTCATTTTTAAGATTGTACACATAAGGCCACAATATCTGAAACATCTGAGGTGTCCTGTTGATGTATGTCATAAATTCAAACAAGAGAATGTGTCCAAACAAACCTGTATGAAAGAGTGAACACATGAATCCAAGCATCTTTACTTTATGGGCTGAAGTGTGGAGAAAGGAATATAAGCTTTCTCTTTTGATACACTCTGTTCAGTTCAATGAGGGAGTTCCAGTCTTCTTTTTCAACATGTCTCCATTCTCTTTTTGCATGACCCAATATCATCTCCACACATGAAGAAAAGAGAGGAGAATCTGTTTAGAGATGGTCCTTATGAAGCAAGAGGCTCTTAACAGGAGAATCAGACTGTCCTGTTTTTGTTTTTTTGCACCGACATGGACTGACACGCTGTTGCTGGCAGAGCGCATGGGAAGGGAAGAGACTGAGGCATTTGAACCTGTAAACCTGTAAACTTGTTTATTGGCATGACTATACTGTGAACACAGAGGCACTCGGGGGGCGGGGGGGGCTTGACAGAACACTGGAAAACTAGTTTAACCAAGTCGCTCACTTGAACCACTGACTAGTAATTGTCTTGAAGTTGATATCGGGACAATAAATGAGTGTATTCTTCATGAAGCCACCAATCTCTCACTATGACACTTTATGATCTGTTTATAACCATCTGTTTACAAAAGTGCACTGTGCATTGATCAAGGATACCTCACCTCCAGGTTGGTTAGATGCACATCACTTATTTTGTACAATGAATAAAAATGCTTCTCATGTTAATCCTGGGGAGAGCCTCTAAATGCTCTGTTACATCTGACAAACTCTAGAGGGACTTTAATCAGTCCCACTGCTACATCCAGGATTCTACAATGTTTTTTGTAATTGTTGCAGCCTAAAATGACTGTTTTTTGAGAAACCTTTTTTTTAAAAAAAAAAAAATGGCAGTCAAAGTTGCACATTTTAAAAATCTTTATTTTTGCCATACAATAGTCTTACAAAAAATGGATAAAAATGTTGCTGCGGTAAGCTGTTTCTTCATTTTAAGAGAAAAATAAAATGTGTTTTGAAAGGAAAAGCCCAATTTGTGCTTAAGTCAACGAGCAAGACACCAAGATACTTACGTGAACAGCCTTGATGATATTTTCAGTGAAGGTTCTGTTGCTAAGATCTCCAGAGTGGTGGGCAGAATAACCCCTCAGTGTCTTGCTCTCCAAAACCAACTGCATGTCTGAGCACAGTTCCAGGAACGCTGCTGTAAACTTCCCCAGGGAGGTTTACAGCAGCCTCCTGACTAAGGTTGTGTAATTTTATTGGTTCTACAATATTTATCAAATTTATTTTACTCAGAAAGTATCCATTTTTCATCCCCGAGTATTGATACATTAAATCCTACTTTGAATTTTATTTCAAATCCACAGGAATTAAATGACAGCTATCACAGATGACATTCTTTACCCAGTTGCACATGTACATTAAAAATGGCATGTTACACAACCAGTGTACAATTACAACCAATTGTAAACAACCAGTTACAATTAATTAAATAATTAAATTAAATAGATAAATTACATTATCTAATATAAGTACATAAGACAAAAAAGGTTCCTTTTATGCATAACCAAATACACAATTAACATTTAAACCAAGTAAATGTATAACAAAAACATTTATTACACCATTAGTTCAATTAATTCAATCCAAATCTGTGCAACAGTCACAAAATGTTATCAAAATCACTCTGTCCCTCTAAAATCTCTCAGAAAATCTTACAAATGTAGCGAATTGCATCAAATGCTGAATATCGTGATATACATCGTATTGTAGGAATATCACATATCATATTGTGAGAATATCACATATCATACTGCATCGTGAGATTAGTGTACCTACTCCTTACGAAGAGTAGGTTAGAAAGATGAACTCTGATACCCGTCTCTTATGTTTAGTGTTGGTTTTTCATATTTAACACAGATGACTTCTTTCATTCCTCTCAAACCACCTGTATTCCTGTGTGAAATGTCCACATTGCTGTCTTCAAGAAATTGTCCCTAAGATGTAAGTGAAGTGCTGGTTCTTCTGTGTTGGGCTGTTCTTTTGTATAGCTGCTGTGTAGTTTCTCCAGCATAGAGGTTTAAACACTACTTACTGGACAGGGCCCCACCGCTGAGTTTGTGTTTGGGTGTTTTGTCCTTCGGGTGAACTACTTTCTTGTTGAGGGTGGTGTTAGTTTTTAAATGCACTGGTACATTGTGCTTAGAAAGTGCCATGGTTTGGCCACTTTCAACAAAACCTGAACATTGAGCTCAATAGAGGGAAAAACCAGTAACTCCTGTGTCCTAATTGTCTCATCAGTAACTTCACTAACCTTATTATTGTGAGTGTTCTTTAACTTTTAAACCTATTTGGACTCCCATATGTTCAGAACTGAAGAAGTCTTTTTGAAGAGAGGAAAAACTTTATTAATAATCAAGAGAAAAAGTCAGTTACCACTAGGCCTGTCATGATAAAGGATAAATCAATTAATCGCACGATAAATTAAACCTATCGACCTCATTTTAATTATCGGCTTTATCTTCTCTTCCTGCCGTTTTTTCTTTCTGAATGAAAAAGGCTCAACTCCGGTGCTCTTCACTGACCCTCCCTTCCTATTTCCTTAGTGAAATGCCCAGCGCACACACTAGCGCACACTGTCGGCCCATTTTCAAAACCTGAGAGACCACCATTAGCCGACAGAAATCCTAGGTATAACGGTTCGATCGGGTTCGTCGTGCCTTGTGGTGTCCAGCCACATGACATGGGCACAAAATAATGGCTACAAGTCCAGTTAACTAATTTTAAAACCAGGCATTAGTCAATGCTTTACTAGAATCTACCTGCAATGCATGTGGCTAGAGTCAGCGTAAAGTCCTGACTGAATGAAAATCATTATAACCTATTTATGTCACGTTAACGAAGAACAGCTGAAAAGTTACCGGGTTTATCAGCTGCGGTAACAATTTGGCTTCATTTCTATATTCTTTGCACGAAATGTTGAATAAATATTAATGTTTCCACATATCATCTCCAATGTCTGCTGGATTTTGGGTTGCGCCGTGTCAGCTGTTTGGGATTCCCCTCGTTATTTCCCCTCAGAAAGCACGGAGGAGAATCCGCGCTTCCTGATTGGTTACCTGTCACATTCAGCGTTAAGCTCCCAGTCGAGGAAAACCGCTGATTTAGATCGGAGCGGCCACGACTATCTACATCACACTACGGGATGATCGGTTACGAAATCACCAGCGACAATCTTAGATCGGCCAACATTCTAAGATTATCATAAGGGGAAAATAGGGGCAAAAAATCGTGTAGTGTGAACTATTGCATTAGGTAGTCGGATGTGCCCATCTTCTCTATTTAAATCTAGTGATTACTGAAGGGCAATATAGTATACAGACTTCATAATCTGCACTCTTTTGGTTGAATGCAGTATTTATTTCCACTTTGGCTTTATGTTGTTTAGTTTTTATTAAAGTACGTTTTTTGTTAATTGAGACTGAGAGTCCATTTTATTTTTGTTTTTGGTTGTTTTGTTTATTTAGTTTATCAGTTCCAGTGTTATGTGTTCTTTTGAAAATAAAATGTATGTATCTATGGCAGAAAATTGAATGCATTATTACGTCATTTCCATTAAATCAGTGTCAAAAGGTCTTGAAACAATATTATCGTTTATCGCAATAATTTTTTAGACAATTAATCGCTCAGCAAAATTTGTTATCGTGACAGGCCTAGTTACCACCTGCTGAAGCTAGCCATCTCAAACTGCAGTTCTCGAAGGCCAGAGTCCTGCAACTTTTAGATGTGTGCATCGTCCTACACACTGGAATTAAATGGTAAAACTTCCTCACCCTCGAACTTGACTTCATGCTGATGAGCCAATCAGAGCTAGGTGTGCTGAAGTAGAGAGACTTCTAACAGTAGTACACTGGTCCTTCAGGACTGGAGTTTGAGACTACTGCTTTAAGCTGCCAGGACCATCATGTCTTGAAATGTGTGTACAGCAGCGACCAGGTAGAATAGTATTGCATGATGTGGTATTTTTATTATTTTTATGGGCATTTAATAAAGATTGTTTCTTTCTAATATGGTGTAATAATGTATGGTACATCATTTTTAAGACAAATGCAACCATCAGGTTACAGAACAAGTGTTTGTGTTTGTTTGTGTGCGTGCGTGCGTGTGTGTGTATGTTTTCCAGATTATTGTTGACGATGACGACAGCAAGGTGTGGTCTCTGTATGATGCCGGCCCAAAAAGTATCAGGTGTCCAATCATCTTCCTTCCCCCAGTCAGTGGGACTGCGGAGGTGTTCTTCCAGCAGGTGCAGGCCCTGACTGGCTGGGGTTACAGGGTAATCTCGGTGAGTTCACCACAGCAGGAGTGCTCATGTAATCACTGGCATCTACAAGAGGATAAATCATCTCTGCTTCACTCATATCTTACCTCTGACATTATGTAGAAATACACAAAAACGTAAACTTTTCACAGTCTAAAGTTTTAGTGTCTTGCCCAAGGATACAACGGCTAAGATGGATGGAGCTGAGGTTTGAACCAGCAACCCACTGGTTACATAACTGACCCCTGCACCGCGGTTACCATATCTTCTTACAGAGCCAATGCAGTGCAAAGCCTGTTCCTGTTCTAGATTAAGCTGTTGTGACTCTTTTCAGCCATTCCTGATGCCTCACATTTGTTTTTGTATCAAATCTCAAATTTATTGATAAGTGATCAGAAATATTGGCTGCTTACAATATTTGTTATAATCATATGTTGTTCTGTTTTAGCTGCAGTATCCGGTATACTGGGACCTCCTGGAGTTCTGTGATGGCTTCCGGAAGCTTCTGGATCACCTTCAGCTGGACAAGGTCCAACTTTGTTTTCATAGATCCCTTGAGGCCCATTTATGTCTCCTGATGCACAATAATAAGTCCCCCTGTCTGTTACCGTGTCGAGTAAAAGACAACCTCATCCTTTTAATGTGTTTGTTAGGTTGCCATTGTGTTAGGCAGTATAGCCATCATAAGACAGTTCAGAGTTCATTCAGAGGAAAATAAAGGTGGACATTTTGATAATTCACATTCTCTGAAAAAAACTTTAGAAGAGGCTTTGCAGTAGACAGAAGTTTTCTGTGCAGCCATCAGGGTATGTGGAGGGAGATTAACTTTATTTTTCGGTCTTCTTCTTCTCTTTGGTTCCTTGCACTAGTCATGCATGAGGTGTGCCACACCATCCCCATGATCATTGGTGGTATCGCACCTTTTGTTGTGTTTGGCTATGTATTTGGAAGCTACCTGGCCTGATATGGCTGGTTTATGTGTGTGATGTGTGTATGACATCTGTGTAACGCTGATCCCATGTCACTCTCAGGTCCACCTTTTCGGGGCGTCTTTGGGAGGATTCTTGGCTCAGAAGTTTGCAGAGTATACTCACAAGTCTCCCAGAGTGCACTCTTTGATCCTGTGTAACTCATTCAGTGACACGTCCATATTTCACCAGACATGGACTGCAAACAGGTGCCACTGACTCACTCTCACATGATGGTTTCATTTTAGAGTCTCTTCATTCATGCTGCTTTTGTGTTGCTGCCAGTTTCTGGCTCATGCCAGCTTTCCTGCTGAAGAAGATTGTCCTGGGAAACTTTGCTAAAGGACCTGTGGACCCTAAGATGGCAGATGCAATCGACTTCATGGTAGATAGGGTATGCAACCATGGATGTCAGTCAGCTTTAATAATGACATTAACAGTTGAATCCTGACATTAAAAGTTGAATCCTCATGCTTGTGTTTATGTGTTAACCACATCAGTCTGTGTTTTCCTAATACAGCTGGAGAGTCTGAGCCAAAGCGAGCTAGCTTCAAGGCTAACACTTAACTGTCAGAACTCCTACGTTGAGCCTCACAAAATAAAAGATGTTGCTGTGACCATCATAGATGTAAGTTCTGTTGGGTTTTTTTTATCTTCTTTATCTGATTCTATCCTGTGTATTCCAAGCACGTCTGACCTAGCTATGTTGTTGATGTTTAGGTGTTTGATCAGAGCGCCCTCTCACTGGAGGCCAAAGAAGAGATGTATAAACTGTATCCCAATGCTAGACGGGCACATCTGAAAACTGGAGGAAACTTCCCATATCTGTGCAGGAGCGCTGAGGTCAACCTTTACATACAGGTTGGTTCTGATTCACAATGTTTAACCCACTAATCTACAGTATTTGCATTCTCTCTGAAGTGAGGAAAGTTATTTTTTGCAACCAGAAATGGACCAACACCCTGCGTGTATTCCAGGAAGCTTTCATTGTTCTGAGTACCAAGGAAGATCTGTAACTTAGGATGCAGAAAAGGTTTTTTACTGGGAGTATTCTCAATCTTTGGGAAGCATTTTTATCACCTGCCCAACAGACAAACTTTTCTGGTCATTTACTGGATGAATTATCTGCAAATACCTCAAAGTTCATCTTGACTTTAACTGGGCTCCTGACTTAAACCCTGTTCAGGCAGGAACATACCTGGACAAGCTGATTTAACAGAGTAATAGATTCTGTTAAACTCTATTAATGTTTCAAAAATTGATCATCTTTAGTAAATATTAATCTGTCATTTATTACAAGGATCAATCTGAAAGATGAGTTTTTTTGTGATCTGAGAACCATTTTCTATTTAAAGGACCGATATCTTGTGACTTTATCTATCCATCATCTTCCACCTGTGTGGGGGTTGGGTAGCAGCCCGAGCAGGGAGACCCAGACTTCCCTCTTCCCAGTCACTTGTTCCAGCTCTTCCAGGGTAATCCCAAGGCGTTCCCAGGCCATTTGAGAAATATAGTCCCCCCAGTATGTCCCGGGTCTTCCTCTGGGTCTCCTCCCAGTGGGATGTGTCTGGAACACCTCACCAGGTTAGGGAGGCATTCTAATCAGATGCCTGAGCCACCTCAACTGCCTCCTCTTGACATGGAGGAGCAGCAGCTCTACTCTGAGTCCCTCACGGATGACTGAGCTTCTCAGCCTGTCTCTAAGGGAGAGCCTAGACACCTTACAGAGAAAATTCACCTTGGTCGCTTATATCAGCAATCTTGCTCTTTTGGTCTTTACCCAGAGCTTCAGAGATGTGACCGTAGATGAGGTTGGGAACATAAACCGACCAGTAAATTGAGTTTTGCCTTTTGACTCAGCTCTCTCTTCCCCACAGTGTGTCCTGGCTGCTCCATTTTTGCCTCATTCTTGAACAAGATCCCAAGGTACTTAAACTCTTGCACTTGGGGCAGGAGCTCATCTCTGACTTGCAGAAGGCAGTCGACCCTTTTCTGACTCACGACCACGTATTTGGAGGCACTGATCCTCATTGCAACCACTTCACACTTAGCTGTGAACTGCTCAAGCTAAAGATGTAAATCCGGATTTGATGAAGGCAATAGGACCATATCATCTGCAAAGAGCAGAGACATGATCCTGAGAACACCAAAACGGATCTCACCAACACCTTGGCTGCGCTTAGAAATTCTGTCCACTTATTCTGTTATGAATAGAATCAGTGACCCACCATGGGTTCCCACAATACTGTGATGGAGGGCTTTGAGTGTCCCAGTGATTCTAATAACTATGTTGTCAGGGGCTTCATGCCTCTGGCAGGGTCACCCAAGACAAACTGATTCTAGGTGAGGGATCAGACAAAGTCAACCCAAAGATGCACTTTGTCTGGGTGAGGGAGCACCAATGGAAACAGAGTGGGGTCATTGAAGAGGAGATGAGGTACCCCTTCACATGGGCTCAGCACCTGTGGGAGAGGTTAAAGGGGTCAGGTGCAATGTGGGATGGATGGTGGCCGAAGGCGGGAACCTCGGCGGTCTGATCCTCGGCTATATTTCATTTAAGATGAAATGTAATTAAGAAATTTATTCCAAAGCAGATTGTGTTTACAAGAGGACCAGACAGATTTATAAGAGTATCACATCATGTCTATGATATATTGTGACTTTTTCACAAAAGTGATGAGAGTGAATCTACTTTAGACAAAGTCCTCTTCCCTGCAGACAGAAATCTGTCCACAAAACAGTATCTATTTGATGTGATGTAAATTTTAAATGACGGCATTTTGGTTTGTACTACTTTTCAGATTCACTTGCGTCAGTTCCATGGAACCAGGTATGCTGCCATAGATCCTGCCATGGTAAGCGCAGAGGAGCTGGAGGTTCAGCGGAGCCACCTGAGCTACAATCAGGACTCTGAGGACAACCAATGAGCCGACGTTGCCCTGCAGTCTGGCTCACCAGGACACATTGATTCCTGAGCTCATTTCACACCAGGCTCCAGGGACTTTTCTGTGGAGTCTAACATTCAATCAAAAATTCAACTAAGAATGTTTTTATTTGTCAGATGAAGCAATATTTTCATATTGACGTGTGGTACATTACCGCTGCTTTGCTCTGGAAACCATACACAACACCTTGCCTTTTGTGGAATGATTCTTGCACTCATAAGCTGCCTGAATGGTGTGTTCACATCTGTTTGAAAGAGAAATTGTAGTAGATTGTGCCAGCTGTTAACAGAATATTGAACACACTGGATATACAAAGATACACTGTACGTCTAAAAGTTTGCGTAATTTACCAATATGAATTTTGTTTTTTTGGAATACAGTTTTTCTTTTTGATTTCATATTTTATTGGCTTTTGTCTTTTTTTTCCAACAAATTTTTAGTGCTTCAAGTACTAGAAGCACCATCCGTGCAAACCTGCTCAGACAACCGGGGAGACGATGAATGTAACTGAATTTTAATGTTAAAATGAATGATCCAACTCTTTGAGTTGACCAATGTTGTCATGTCTGTTCCAAAGACATATAATCACTTTTATGTAATCTCAAAGTAAGAAAATGGTTTGAATCATAATCTCAACATGTTATGAAAATGGCAATCTTCATACGGTAGTTCCTAGTAGGAATACTTTGCAGCAAACAGGGTCCTGGATTCTGGGGTTTTTCTGCATTGATTTTGCATATCCTCCCATTGTATGCTTGTGTTCTCTTCAGGTACTCCAGCTTCTCCTGACAGTCCAAAAACATGACTGAATATGAGCTGGTGCTTGTTAGGTCTGTAAGACTGTATTGCCCTGAGAGACTCTGACCCTGGATGAGTGGGTCCATAGATATGAACAAGCTTTATGTTCATATCTATCTCAAGGACCCGACAATGACAATTGGGTCAATGACAATCAGTTGAAACTTGACATTTATGACCACTGCATAATGACATGTCTATTTTTTTTCCACAGTCTGAAGTGAAATCAGACCTACCCTTTCTTGTTTTGGGTCAGTTAGAATTACCAAAATAATTTTTATTTGCTAAATGACAACTTATTTATTAATGTCCTCAAAATCAAACATACATTTCCTCAGTCATTGCTTTTGAACTGTATTACCCAAAGGTTCTGGGTTTCTTTCCACAACCTTCCCCCAGAGGTTTGCTGGAATTCTGAACATAAAAACTTAATGGAATGAAACATCCAATTGTGAGATTTATGTGGATCCCTTCTCAGATGGGAATACAGGCATGAAGCAGTAGATGCTCTGGCAATGCAGGCTCTGAAAGTGGTAGATATGGTGTGAAGCAGATGAAAAAAATTGTTACTCTGGAAGCAACGCCACTGGGTGACAGGAAGCTGTATGTATTACTCATTAGTGTCCATATTGAAAAAGGGATTGAAAGAAACAAATTTAAGAAAATATCCAATTTATTAATCTTGCTTTGTGACCAAACAAGATTTATTAAAAACTTATGTAAGTTATTCTAAATTGTTAGGAATACACGGAATACACCATAGAAAGAGGATGTTTAATAAGAAATGTTTTCTATCAGTTTTTAAAAGTAAATAAAAGTAGCATCTTACAAATTGCATTGAAAAGGAGGAGGTAAGTATTTTGTAGAGATACAGGAGACAAACTTAGTAAATTTGTTTGTTTTGTTTTGCATTTTTGACTGGGGAAAATGGTTGATTCTAGCCCCCTCTGCTGGTTAGCGGCGGTACTGCGCTACAAAGCGAGAACAAGCAGGAAGCAGACCGCCGTACACTGGGGGCAGCACTGCACCATTATCTTCAATAGCAAGACATTTCCGGAGTCAGTTTCAGCCCAAAAACAGAAGCTCGGTTGTTTTTAATGAGTCACTAAGGACTTTTTTAATTGTTTCAAGAAGCGTCACGACTCGACAGTGTCTGAGCCCAGTTCTTGAAGGAACGACATGGCGACTACCATCAGCACCCAGAGGGGACAGGTAACGGACTGCGTTAACTCCAGGACTGACTGACAGCTTGGCGCAACTTGTGTCCTGATTTCTGTCTCTCACTGACAGACAGCCAGCCAGCCGGGCTCCCAGCTCAGCCTCAGCCTCTGACAGACTCGTATACTCGGATTTATCGTCTAATTACCCTCTAGTTAGCTGTTGGTCAGCTAGCCTCTGTCCTGTCGGGGCTAGCTTCATCTTCTTGTTGAATGTTTTCCGCATCTTGGACAGCTTCTCATTTCTCTATTCAGTTCCCTGTCAGATCTGAGCTGCTGCGGTCACATCATGACACACAGACACACCGACAAATGATTTTCTTCTACCACATTTAGGGATTCATCAGATCGTATCATGTCTGCTTTTTGTTTTTAACCTCAATGATTGAGGAGTTCTTCAGGCTGAGCCGCGCTCAGATTCTTTAATGACTGCGTTTCCTCGCTGACAACAGATTCAGACTAGTGTATGTGCTAAACATAAGTTTACATCAGGATAAAATACATTAAAGAGCTGTTGACGCATCAACCTTCCAGATGACTCAGGCATGGGCGGTCCTAGCCTGTGCGGTGCCCTGGGCTGGGCAAACAACATTCAGCGCCTCCTCCCTGCAAGTTCAACCCAACATGATGCATCATTTAAATTTCCATTTACCAGCAGACATGCTGCAAATTTAATTTAGAATCTTGTTTGGAAAACATGGAAGTGTGATGCAGTGCAAGTTTATGGAGTATTCAACTGAAGCAGAGAATGAAGTCGGTGTGATCTCTTTTACAGCGTCATAAGTGTAAGGAATATAATCAGTATGATATTGGTAAATGTCCATTATCACCCATGTAGTGACTATTTGTTGAAAACTCAAACTCAAAAATAAAAAAACTCAAGAATTAAAGGTGATCAAAAGAAAAGGTAAATACAACTCAAATAGTCACCTATCATCGTGGTTAGTCATCGTGGATTCTGGCTTACACAGTCCAAAAAGTCAAAATGTAGTTCTTTGTTTGTTTTATTTCACTGTTCAGACAAAAAGTTACAGGCTTCGCAGGATTCTGCTACTCTCCTGCTCTGATTCCTGCACCTGTTCTCTGACTGACTGACAGACTGACAACTGATGACTGAGACTGGTAGACTGATTCTACCAGTCTCAGTCATCAGTAAATAGACTGGTAAAAAAAAAACTTATGGCCACCCATGTGCATAATAAGTTACCTAAAGCCTACCTATTTATACGGTGAAACACCCACATCCCAACTGAAATTAATTAAGTGAATTCCTAACCAAAGAACTTATTCTAAATAAAAAATTAAACAAATTCTAATTATAAATCAACTAGAAAATAAGCAAATAAAAATTAACTAATCTAAATTCTAAGATTTAATTGAAAATAGAGAAAGTGCATAACAGCAGTATTAATATTGGCTATCAATATTGATTGAATTTTTATATCTGAGCATCCCTATGTAATGGGCTGTAAAATTGTTGTTGACAAGCAGCTTAACGCAACAGAGTAATTGCAGCAGGCTAGGAAAACTTTCCTAACAAGTGAAGTGACTAAGGGACTGTTGTACTGGCTAACAACTAACACCAGAGGGTGTATTTGTAATGTCATTACCATTATATTATATTAAAATTATATAAATGTTATTTATTGCACTAGGCATGCACTGCTTTTATGGGCGATTGCCGATTACAGATCTTTATAAAGCCTAACCTGGTGATTTTGATTTTAGCCAATTATATACATTTTTTTATTGAAATGTTTTTAAATACAGCAAGAAAGTTGCTGACTTTGCAACAGTGGGGTGACGGACATGACCTTGTGATGTCAGTAATGAAAGCAGAGGACCAGTGTCCTCTGCTCTCAAGGGAGAGCAGAGGACAGTGGTTGATTCTTAGACTTTTGCTGCTGTAAATAAGATTGGAGATAAGATTGGCTTCACGTGTAAGTATCAGCTGATCACCAATCTCCCAAAATGAAGGAAATTGAATCCAATAAATCGACTGGGGCATAAATTGCAATAATTTTTTGGACAATTTATCAACCAGCAGAATTAGTTCTGGTGCCAGACCTTCTTGTTAGTCATGTTTGGTGGCGGCCTTGCCTCGTCCTCAGCAGTGGGTCGTGTCTCCAGGTGTACATTGGGGAGCTGCCGCAGGACTTCCTGCGGATCGCTCCCACCCAGCAGCAGCAGCAGGTCCAGCTGGACGCCCACACGGCCCGCCAGCTGCAGTACGGAGGCTCGGTGAACACCGTGGGCCGACTTAGCATCACTGTAGTCCAGGTAAGATGGACTGTTCAAGCGGCAACTTAGTGTATTTAGCTGGGTATGTTAATGACTCTGCAATTTGTTATTCTTCATGTAAATTGCATTTATTAGGCTGAACATATGTATGAAAGTGTTTTGCGTTATGTCCTTATCATAGATTTGAACTCTTTTTCTCCCATCCATTGGACACACTTACTCCATTATACAGTTTGAAATTATTGGAGCCAGCTTGTATTTAATTCCTTACTATCGCTGCTATGTGTTTACCTGTGCAGGCAAAGCTGGCTAAAAACTACGGGATGACCCGGATGGATCCGTACTGCAGGATCAGACTGGGCTATGCGGTCTACGAGACCCCGACTGCTCATAACGGAGCAAAGAACCCACGTTGGAACAAAGTGATCCAGTGTACGGTACCACCAGGGGTCGACTCCTTCTACCTGGAGATCTTTGATGAGGTGAGGAGCTTTGCCCAGCAGGGGGCACAGCTGAGCATCCACACCTGTAAGACAAACTAAAGTCCTATAAATGTAATCTTTTTTCACAAATGTGGAGCTAGCAAGAGGAGAGAGGAGCACTCCTGCTTTGTGGAGTCCTGGATTATATGAATACTACTTGATTTTTTTAAAATATCTACCTGAAGAAAATATTTTGTGTTGATTTTATTGTAGCGATGCACTAATCCGATATTAATATCTGAATCTGTCCCAAAATTGAAAAACAATTCTGGATAAGGTATTGGTGACATCATGCTTTATTTGATATTATATTTAGAATGCCTAATTGCCCTCTCTGAACAATTTTAAAAAAGGTTTGTTGCAGTTTATGTTTATTGTTTGACCAAGACAGTCAACAAAATGTTTTTATTAATTTTAGTTTCCTTATTATTCATTTTATATTTGCTGTTATATTGCTTATTTCACTGACTGAACAAATTAAAGTTATCTTGTTTTTACATGTTTGACAAAACCTGTGAATCTATTGGTGTATTTAAGTGTGCTGTACTGGTGCAGCACATCAGTAGATAAAAAAATGTTTGAACTCAATTCAGCTGATTTTCTGTATCGTCTGATACTAAACCTCAGGAATCAAAACTGAAAAAAGTGGATCACTGCACAATAAATTAGATCTCTAATTTATTGATCTGGAGTCTAGACAGTCTAGGTCTGTGGTATATTGTTAATCATCGATACAATACAAATATTAACCAAGGATTGATGAAAAATAACCAAAGTACAGAGTACAGAGATTAAACTTAAAGTACAGAGATGAAACTGGAACTTGTAGGTGGACACTGCTGATGGGCTGAACTGTAGTTCAACCATCTGAACAAATAAATTCAGTTTAAATAAATAAAACAGTTCAAGTTTATGTTTTCAGAATTTATTTAATATCTGTCTTCGAAAATATGAATAAATATTTGAAATGGGAGCTGTGTGTTCTAGTGAAAAGATCCTAAATTGGCTGAACTGGTCTGAGTTTATATTTGTTTCTTTGTGTGTGTGTGTATGTGTGCAGAGAGCGTTCTCCATGGATGACAGGATCGCCTGGACACATGTCACCATTCCTGAGGGCCTGAGGGACGGGAACGTGGTGGACGAGTGGTTCAGCCTCAGTGGGAGGCAGGGAGACGACAAGGAGGGCATGATTAACCTGGTCATGTCATTTGCTGTGAGTGCAATCGCATGCACACACAGTCTAACAACTGACACACATTTTGTAATCCAACATGATGAAATAAAGATGTTAGTCTTACAGGTGAACCACGCCAACAGTTTTATTTCCAACTTCTCCAGAAATTAAAATGAAATCTAAACTAGATCAGCAGTAGTGACAGGTGTGTGTGTCTGTGTGTGTGTGTGTGTGTGTGTGTGTGTGTGTGTGTGTGTGTGTGTGTGCGTGCGTGCGTGTATTAGAGATGGAGGCATGTTTAGGTAACGCACTAACTGTTGTTTCTACTAACTTGGGATCAGATTTTAGGAAACTGTAATAGTCAGAAGTCTAAAGCCTTGGTTGATATTCTGAATGATTTCCATGTCTGTTATAAATCTGACTGAATGATGAATAAAACACATACCTGCTGTTCTACAGATTTACTCTAACAATACTATAGGTTAACTAACTAGAACTCCAGGAAACTTTGTGACATCATTGATATTTCATGGTAAAGTGTTTCGATTTTAGACAGTTTTATGAATTGCTGTTGTTGCAGTTGCTGCTCCCATGGTTACAGTCAGAATGTTTCAGCTCAGATCTTTGGCTAAATCATATTTCTAGTCTATGAATGTTTCTGTAAGATCTCGGGTAAACTGAGTCAACAGTGTTGTCAGTATTAGTGGTGGGACTTAAATAAAAGTTTTAGTTGAGGTAACTGCAGGTTCCCGGGTTTCCCTCAGTGTGTTATAAGCCTGGTAGATCACCAGGCTTTACTCTGCCCCCCACCCCCCCACTGTATTAAGTGTTGTTTAATGCCAGTAACACTGTTACTGGGGGCTTCAGGGGCTTCAGGGGATCACAGTGGTGAATCTGCTGCACAGCAGATTCAGGTTGTTGCTAGGTAAAAAAAAGAGTGACCCTTTCCTTTACGTGTATCTCCCAGAATGCCATGTGATTCTGGATCAGAGTTCAGTAAAATTATTGAACATTCTATTGGACATATTTTTATTGTTACTGATCATCACATTTCTATAGTGATAGATATTTTCTAATCCCACACTCGGTGCTAACTCGTCGAGGAAAGACCCAACGGTGACACGTCACTCTAGATACTCCAGATGTTTGTGTTTTGCTGCTGTGATAAAGTCATAACTCCTTCCCCTGATGGTGCATAGACATAAATCCAATAGAAGCTGCTGCCTAAAGACCAGCGTTGCATTATTTCCACATAATGAAGCTTAGATTGAGTGAGAAAGCTGAACAAGTTCATTACAATGAGTATCACAAGTATCCATAGCAACCATCTGTTCTAATGGTAATCGTCTCTTTATTCCAGTCCCTACCAGCAGCAATGATGACCCAGCCTGTCGTTCTAATGCCTTCTGTCTATCAGGAAGGAGTAGGCTATGTGCCTATTGCAGGTAAGACACACACGCACGCGCCACACACACAATGGCTGCTATCTCACTGTCTGTCTGGTATTCTAAGGGGTGCCAGGAGTCTATAATCAGGGTGTGGTGCCCATGGCCGTACCAAGCAGCATGCCGGCTATGGGGGGCCAGGGCCCGGTGTGCAGCGAGGAGGATCTGCAGGCTCTTCAGGACATGTTTCCCAACCTGGACAAGGAGGTGGTCCGCACGGTGCTGGAGGCGCAGCAGGGCAACAAGGACGCCGCCATCAACTCCCTCCTGCAGATGACCGAGGAGCTGTAGCTGCAGCTGCAGCAGAGCGCAGCGGGCAGCAGACATTCCAACAGATACATGCATGATGCAGCAGGGAGGCCATGACCAGTCAGCTATCGCCCACAGAGAGACTACTGCAGCTTTCCACATGTACACACAGTTCTCCCAAAGAACTTTAACCCTGAGATTGATCCACCGGCTGCTGGTCAGAGGTCCGTTTCCTCTCAGTTCAGTTAGCCTAGAAGAGTGTGTGTAGATACACACTCTGAGTTGCTGCATTGATAGGAGCAGCCAGGTGTGTACAGGTTGGACTTGGCAGTGGAGTGTGTAGATGTTTGGTTTGAGTTGTTGAAGGTTTGCCGACTTCAGGGTTCGATTTGCACTGATCAAGTCAATCTGCCGGTTGTTTTGGCATTTTTAGCTGAATAGTGTTTGTGTCTCTGTGTTGTACAGCTCCTCCTTCACATTTAGCCATAAAATGTTAGCTATATGAAAAATCTATAAATTATATAGAAATCTATACAATACAAAATTTGGGGTAAATTATCCATCATAAGGAAATTATGAAATATTACACAACTGTCTTAGATGTAACTTTAAAAAACACTAAGAAAAGTATTTTAAAGTTATTTTGATATAAAATCTAAAAGTGTCTGTGCAGTGGCTTGTTAATGAACCTTGGTGTCTGAAGTGCGGCGTGACTATGTTGCTTTGTTCCATGATTAGCTTGCCAATAAAGCTTCTGAGGCCAAAATACTTTGAAGTTTTTCTTTGTTCATTTCAAGTTGAAGCAATCATTAGTTTTATCTTCATCAGTTTCATATAGAACTGAACACAGTCTGACAAGACTGACACACAACAACACACACCACGGACACAAGGATACATGGATACCAGTACCCATGTAGCAGCACCTGTTAAACAATCTCCAGGATTTTAAAGGTGTAGTTCTGACTTTTTGAGATGAGATTTTGCAGGCAACAGAACATCTTTGTACAAGTAGAGATCAATTTTAGTTGCTGGATCAAAGTAAACTTTTTACTTTTATAGCACCTTTCAAGATAAAAACCACAAAGAGCTTCAACAAAATAAATACACAAAACAAATTTAAGTAAAAGCAGATTTAAATTTTTAGCTGACCTTTGAAAGAAGCCACTGAGTTTACTGATCTGAGTATTGGGAAACTAGTCAAAGTATAAGCAACTCTCATAGCTAGTTTAGTTTCAAAACTGGATTGTCAGTTTTGAAACTAAACTGACTAGATATATAACATGGTTACTATCATATTTTCCGGACTATAGTGAACCTCACTATAAGTACAAGCTGCACCGGGCTCTAAGCCGCTGGTATCTCTGCCACTCTCGATTTTCCTTGTGGAAAACCGAGAGCGAATGAATGTAGTTGTATCTGATTTCTGAGTATCTTAGTATATTAGAAAAAGGAAGCTACACTTTAAATGAAGTTATATATTTTTATTATGTTAAATATATCTAAAATATCTCCCTGTCTTATACTGGTCTGTGTCTGTCTTAAAAGTGATGTAAAATGTTTGAATGCTTCATATGATTCCATATGATTTGTGTAAACGTAATCTGTCTTTGTTTATGTAAGAAAGGACAGCTGATGCAAATAAAGACACCATCTAATTATATTTACAACCACTGTGATTATGTGAACAGTCATCTGCATACAACAACAGCTTCTCACTTCAATAAAACTATTTTAAAAATTTATTTGTTTCATTTTAGCTATAAATCAGTGTGCTGAATTTCTGGTTCACACACTTTATTTAGATTGTTTAGTTACATCAGCCTGTAGCGATGCCCCTCCCCTCCAGAGGGGCCTGAGCTCCTCCAATCTTCACTGTGTTTCCATTCAGTAATGTTCCCCATGTGTTACAAAGGTTCTGCATACAAAACATCATTTTGCAGACATATTTTATTTCTTATCAGTGAGAAATACAGACATAGTTTAATTCTAACAGACTCTGAAGAAGAGCATATTGTGCTATAAAGTGTGAAAAAGTTGTTCCCTGGTATGAATGAGGAGCAGATCAGCGCCTCCTGCGGTGCTGGGCTCTGGTTGTGGCGCCCGCTGAGCATGTCTCCATCCTGCAGCGGCAGCTTTCCACCTGGCTGTAGCTGTGCTGCAGCGTGGAGCCGTCAGCACAGGTCAGCTCCACCTGCTTCATGCTGGTTGTGGCTTCATGGCAACACTCACATTGGTGCATCATGGAGTTTGCTGCAGCTGAGTACCTGCAGAAATCCACACAGACAATGATAGCGTCAGCCTCTAACTGCATGGTTTCTACCTGTTCTCCATTTAAAATGGCTCCTCTTCCCCCAAACTTATTCTTTAGACTAAATTTAGCATTTGAATGTGAATAGATGTTTAGTAAAAAGATTTTTCACAAATTTTGACATGATAGGGGTATAGAGTATTTCAGTTTGCTGACAAATGACAAATACATTTAGACATGCAAATAAAATGCAAACTCAACAGTTAAGTCTGGTTATCCAGGTTCTGCAAGATACAATGTAAAATCCTTCCATTCATAGATTGGAGTCACAAACTAACTGCAGTTATCCTTATTTTACGTTAAGGTATTTACAAAACATGTCTCTGTTTTCATGCCTAACATCTTCTATGCATCAGTGTAAGATTAGGAACTCCAGAAATATTGCCAAACATTCTTACATAGATGAGCTCCTGCAGTGTCCCACACATGATGTAACATTGACTGGCGCAGCACTGACACAGTGGTTCACCTCAACTATGATCTGCTGACTCTCCACCTGGCAGACACTCTGGAGCCGACCTGGAACACACCACAGCTCGTCATACACCATGTGTTGTGTGCTGTGTGTTCCTGTGCTATGTGTTGTGTGTTGTATGTTGTGTGTTCTGTGCTGCAGCTCATGCCTCCATGCAGGATGTGGAAACTTACAGGTTGTGCAGCAGCCAGAGGCGTCGGTCGTCTCAGTTCCCTGCAGGACAACAAGGCGGGTTAGCAGAGAGCAGCAGAGCTTTATGGAAGCGGTGGGAAGTTAATGTCCATCTGGATGAGTTTAGCAAATTCAGAGTCTCTTGAAAAAGCATTAACACTACTGCATAATACAGCAATCACTGTGCTTTGTTGTGATTCCATGATTCAGGTTTTAAGGGCTCAAGAGTAAAAGAAGCTGAACATGAATGCATGCAAGACTTTTTTTATTTTACACATTAAAATCCTTTCACTTCCACTTCACTATTCTGCAGCACACTGAGTTGGTTAATGTTAAAATATCTGACCTTGGGATTGTAGTGCGAGATCTGCAGTATTACCATAAAGTGATTGGAAAGTTCTGGAAGTTTAACTCCTCCAATGAGTCGGTCAGTTTGGGTCAGTGATGAAAGGTGTTGCTGGTTTATCATCTTCCTCAGTTTGCTAGAACATGCTGAGCCTACATTACCTACACAGGCTGATGGCCTCTGTTACGTCCACTCTCGCATTTCAAAATATCCAAAAAACACAAAAATGCCAGAGCAGTCCAGGAGGAGGGTTTCGACTCGCTCAAAACAAATAAAGCACTCGCAGAGACTCTTTCCTGTTTCCAAAAGGTTTCTTTTACTTACAAACATAACAAAAAGTAATCTCCGAGTTGACTTCAACAAAAAACTTAATTTGCGGTACAAAAATCATTTCATTCCTCACTCCTTCACCAAACAATCAGCTCAGCCCCAACAGCTGTTTCTGCCTGTTAATCACTGCCCGAGCCTGACTGACAAGGAGGAGGGTCTAAAAAGAACAATTAAATACATACATAATTAAATATACAAAATTGAGCTACCATTAATTTGTCATTAAATCTGTGGAAATTAATTTAGCAATGAATAAATTTATCTAATTCTTAATAGGCTCCAACAGCCTCCATGTCACGCTGCACTGAAGCAGTAATTCATGCCAGAGGAACAATCAAGTATTGAGTGCATAGAAATGTACAGACTTGGCATTTGTGCTTAAAACATCTGCTTTGTTTGATGTAATGTGATATTTTGATTTTATGAAACAGATTTTTGTTTTACCTGTCATCCATTAAAAATGCAAAAAGTAAAAGCTTGAAATTCTTTACACTATGTATAATACATTTCTGTAAAATGACTGTTTCATTTTCTGAGATGACTGACAAGAAACATTGAAGAATCACCTAATATTAAGTTGTTTGAGGTTCTAGAATAGAAGGAAAAGTGATGATTCTCTCACACAAACTTTAGTGGCAATGCCAACTGCTAACTGAAAGTCATGTAAATAAATACTGCATGAGCATACACACTCAGTGTCCCAAACAGTGTGAGATGTTGTGTATGTCTTTTTGTGTCTATAGCAAGGAATCCATCAGTCCAAGTTTTCTTTTGTTGAACAAGATTTTTGTCTTTTTCTTCCTTTGCCATCATCTTACCATAGTTTCAAATGTGATCAAACATGAGAGTTTAGGAAGATTGATGTCCACATTTTTGTCTACATTTGAGGAACTCACAGGTTCACAGTTCAGGGGGTTGAAAGGAGGACAACTGGTCCTTGTTTCCTTCATCACACTCTGTCCGTTGATCTCCTCACATGTGTATTGCACACACTTATCACCAGGTAGGACAAACGTGTTGTTGACCTGAGCAGAAATGAAGAGCAGTCAGCTAAAAGCAGCAGACCTGAAAGTGTTTAAAACACACACAGCATGTACAGTAAGGTCAGGAATGAAAGATCTGCTCTGTACTGCTAAAGGCTACATAGCTTCATACTGCTGTGATTAATATGTCAACTCTTATTTTCACAACACATAAACACAGTATGTTGACTGACCTCAATGATGTGGACTGTGTTGTTCCCAGAAGTGGTGAGAATGCAGCTTTTCTGTACACATGAACCACAGCACTGACCTGCTGCAGGCTGATACTCAAACCCCTGCAGACAGACAGACAGAATGAATATATCCATGGTAACCTGTAGGAGTTTGATTGGTACCAGATCCACTTTCATTATGTGTGCAACAGCATCCTGAGTGATGTTCTGTGAATTCTCTTACTTCAGAGCAGTTTGTGTGGCAGACAACAGGTCTGCATGTGATGACATTGAGTTTGGTGGTGGGGTGTGTGTTGAGGCCGCAGTAACACTCTTGACAGGCTGCAGGAATGAAAGACTCCTCCTGTCCATCTCCTCCTGTCCCTGGTGGCGCTGCATCTCCTGACGCCTCCAGTGGAGCTTCTGTTACTGTCTGCAGTGTTGTTATCTTTGCACCAGGCTGTAAAGTCACACAGTTTTAGTTACTTTCCTCAGGCGTTAAACTCTAAAGAAGCTCTTCCAGAGATTTGCTTCTTTTTACAGTGACTGAGCTAGTATAGTCTGACAGGTAAAGTCCAAAAAATGTAAAAAGATATTGGATGCTACAGCAAAAACACAAAATTTACAAAGTGTTTTCTTCTAGTTTCTAGTGCAAATAAGTAAAATACATGAAATAAGACACAAATAACTAAGAAGTAACTTTTTACCAAGATAAAAAAACATCAATAATGTTTGAATATAGATAAAATAGTTTCACTGGCTGATTTTTTTCACTAATAAGACATTTTTCTGGTTTTAAGTGGAAAAAAATCTAAATACTATTTGATCTATTTTCAAGAATTGTTGACTTAAACAACCTTAGGATCCAAATCATCTCAATCAAAAGTTCAGATTACAATGTTTTAGTTGTGACCATGTCACAGGCTGAGAAGTGAGGCATCTTTTTTGTCTTCTGTGTCTTTTAATCTTGTGTTTATTCAATTCCTAATAATTGTTTTAGTGATGTAATGAAGTGATGGAACCACTGTAAGAAGAGTAGCAGCAATGGCTCAATGTGGATCCTAAATGAACTAACCAAACTGGCCAGCAGGAGTGGATGTGGGCATGACTGAGACACTGTACATCATTCTTTTGTGGTAAAGATGAAATAAAAGAAAATACCTATTATGGTTATGAACAGAACAGAACATGTCAGGTTTTAATAGGGAAAATAAATCCTTTGATAGCAAACTAAACAGTCTGGGATAATCATTCAATAAGCTTAGTTTCCTCACCTTGAACTCAGTCATGTCATAGACACACACACCTTTAGGAACTACAGAGACAGAAAGGAGACAAGTTGGGTTTTAATATGGTTATTATGTAAAATAAATGATCCAGCTCTATTTCAAGTGAACAGAAATCTGTACTTAAAACGACTATATGAATTCACTCATTGATGTTAAACAAAGTTCTTCTTATACTTATTTAATCTACAGTTTATGAAAAACCATAGCTGTTTAATTACTTTCCTCAATATGAATTAGTTGCATCAGTTCTGTGGTTTAACATGTGAAGAATCAGATCGTTAGCAGGTTGTAAACTGATTTAAATCAAACATTGAATACATAGAAGATACACTGCACATTTCACTGTTATTAATAAGGGAAGTTAAGAAAAGCAGGAGGTAGTTAGACTGTAGGGAGAACGGGGCTGCCTACTTGGTCATGTCTTTTATCATGTTGGACCTTTTTGTTGTGTTTTAACTTAGGAGGTAAATCCTCTCCTGGCATCCAGAACCGATGCAGTAACTGGTCCAGACTGGAGCCACTCACCACACTCGTAGGACGGGCAGCAGTTCCTGTTGGACACATGAAGCTGGAAGCCCAGAGGGCAGGCCACAGGACCAGCACACAGGTTCAGGTTGCATTCTGTTGGAGGCAATGGCAACACATGTTGCTGTAAAACTGCATTAAACTTTGTCATCACAAATAACAAGAATCAAAGCAGAAGTTCTGAAGTTTTGATTTGTATTGTTTGCTCTTATTGCTGGACCTTGTCCAGGAAGTCTGAGCTCAGAATATCAACCAATCAGCTGCTCACAGCAGCACCAAACTCAAAAACATAAAGAACATCAGGATCATTATCAGAGTTTATCATTGAGGTCACAATGGCTACACCGTGAAAAGAGATTAGGTTATTTAGCATTTTAAACTCCTGATAACAGGACACAGACATGAGTCAGGTCTTCATATCATCCTCATCTCTTCACAGACTCCCTGTTTACGTCTGGACTCTGGCTGTGCTGTTGCAAAAATAGTAATATCACATCCAGTCAGAAAAAAAAACTTATCAGTAAAAACAAAATGATTAAATTGAACCTAAATCTTGAATAATTTTGGAGTTAACTAAGTATTAACTCTGTTTTAGGTGATCATTGATTCTATTATAGACAATAATTTTTATTAATGGAAGCTTAAGCTTACAGCCTTATTTATCGGTTACCAGGTTCAGTTAGCAGCGATGTGTTTACATGATATCATGTAACATAACTGACCACAGGTCTGCGTGGTGCAACAGCCTTGGGTTGTGTTGGTCAGCTGCTGGCCGGGCTCACTGCAGTTGGGCTTCTGGACCTCAGGACAGATCACCGGCTCACAGCGAACACTCATGGAGTCCTGGTCACACTCACAGTTGCTGCATTCACTGGTCCATGTTTCCCCTGGCTGGTGGGTACAGATGAGCTAGTTTAGACCTACTGGTTATGATTTAATGGAGTACATGTAGATGTGTGTTGGGCGCAGTTTTCACCTGTTTGGGTCTTCCATCTGGTCCAACACAGTCTGCAATCAAACCACAGAAAGGGGAACAGAGAGTATTTATGATTAACAAATAATTTGCTGCTTTATTGGGTGTGAGGGCAGGGTCCAGGTCTGAGGAATCCAGTAAAATAACTGGGGAGTATATGTGACTGAGCTCCATTGACTGGCTCATTTCTTCAAAACTCTGAAATATGTCAGTAACTT
>NW_006800158.1:132901-143102 GCF_000485575.1 Poecilia formosa
GTCTGTCTGTCTGTCTGTCTGTCTGTCTGTCTGTCTGTCTGTCTGTCTGTCTGTCTGTCTGTCTCTCTATCAATCAATCAAGTTTCTTTATAGAGCACATTTCAGCAGCAAGGGAGTTCAAAGTGCTTCATAAAAACCTTGTGCATAAAAAAGCATAAAAACAAAGTCCTTTACAACATCATAATAAAGTAAGTTGTATAAACAAGTGTTTTAAAAGCTGTGTTAATTTATGTGTAATTTCCTGAACTTTATGAGAAACAGATGATAAAAATGGATCTCCCATCAAAACACTAAGACTGTTCAGTCAGTCTGAACCTAAAATTCTCTGAAGACTCACTAAAAGTGTTTTTTTCTCAATCATCTTACCGCAGGAAGCAACACATGTGTCATATACTGTGTTGAACAACGTGGTGCCCTGAGGACAGAAGCAGCCTTCCTGGGTGTAGTTGGCAGATGATGTCACATCTGCCTGAAACTTCCTGTTGTATCTGATGGGATTAATGGAAAGGTGGGTTACTGCTGAGGTCTGATTACATTTTTAATCTTCACCCTTCACACCCTTTGAACTTTTTCACATTTTGTAGGAAAATAATTACAGACAAAATTTTCTTACAATAGAAAATGTTAAGTACAACACAGTGTTAGTACTTTTACAACCAAACATTTCTAAGTAGAACTACATTTATCTAGATACTTTAACCAAAAAGCAAACTTTGCTGCATCCAAATCAGCTTTTATCTAATTTATTAAACCAAAAGGTGCAAGTGATTTGAAAGAAAGTGACCCAAGTCCCGTTTTTATACCAGAGAATCAATATATTAAACTGAGATAAAATAATTTGGAAATTAGATGCCTTTCTTTTTTTATAGCAAATGTGTAAAATCCTTTTTAAGTTTTGGATCTGTAGAGAATAACATCATCTTCCTACAAAAAAAGAAAAAAAAAAGACTTTTTAGCTTAGTTCCTTTTTTTTGGCTTGCAAATACGACGATTTTGGTCTATGTGACAAAAAGTCTGGACACAATGCATCTCATAAAGCTCTGTTCAATTCATCATTGATTGAAAAGAGACATTGCTAAATGATTAGATCAAAGCATGGTCAAATTTTGGGATGGTTCCAGTCAAAGTCCAAACTTAAATTCAATTGAGAAATAAAAGCAAGACTTGGACATTTTCTTTCACTTCAGAGTTATGCACTACTTTCTGATGCAAAATGAAATCCTATATTGGACATGCTGACATTTGTAGCTGTTGTGCAACAAGTACGTTTATTTATCTCTGAATTTTCCATCTACAAAGAACAATAAGCAACCTGCAACGAATAATACAAATGTAGTAGAGTGAGAAAATATTTACTGCACCTGTCATTGCATGTTGGCTCTACTGAGGGGCCACAAGCCATGTACACTTTGTTGTTTGGACATCTGTGGTCTACAAAATATAATCATGTTAACTTTAATATATTCCAAATCTCCAAAAGATGAGATATGTGATAATAACTAAATGTCTCACCACACAGTCCATTGGTGTCACTCCTCCAGTCAATACAGACTCCTGCATTGGAACACTCAGCAGCATACGCTGCCAGGCTGGAGCATGTGTCATTACCACCATTACAAATTTCATAGGTACAAGACCTCACAAATGGTGCAGGGGATATGAATGAGTGGCATGGGGTGAATAAACTACAAAGACCATAGTTGCATATTAGAATAGCAGAAAATGGCTAAAAAAGTTGCAGACACAAATTCAAAAAACTGTAATTCAATATACATGAATAAGAAAAAACTGACAGCTCAGTTTAACCCCTGTCTTAGAGCAAGTGTTGCATAACCCTTAAAGAGGTGGCATTGTGTATTTTCCAGGCACAAGGTTCCATTTTATAGCACAATCAAGTAATTATGTTACCTTCAGTTATTATAAAAACACTGTACATATCAAACATATAAATAAATTTGACTTTGAAATTTGACATGTTTGTACTTTTGGTCAAATTAAGGGATTTCTCAAACACACATGAAAGAATCATGTATTTTAAGACTTAGTGCCATTCATATGAAGCTAGGAGATGCAGAAAAAACGACTGGAATTAATTTCAAGTTTTTGCAAATATCACTTGAAATATAATAAACATAAAGACAGATTGTAACATAACCACTATGTTTGTTTCTGTTTTTTGAGTAAATACATTAAACAGTAAATGTATCATCTGGTTTGTATAACAGTTGCTGTTATTTCATTGTAAAATAACTCAGAATTTCCACTTTTAAAACTGATTTTGGGCAGGATCATGCTGGTTTTAGGTGTGGCTGAAATTAGTGCGTCGGCACGCAGTGGCGCAACCGGAGAGGAAGACGCTCAACGTCAGATATGTGCAGCGGGAGACTTGATTTGACTGAAAGTTTAAAATAAGTAACAAATCAAAGGAAAAATATAAAACAGCAATCAAGGTTCGCCCCAGCGCCGCAGATTGTGCGCTTTAGAAGCTGGATCGGAGCTTGCACCCAGGAAACGCCGCCAGGTGCAAGAGGACGCCACCGGGGAGGAAAGAAAGAATCTCCCGGTGAGATCTGGACTTTACTTTTCTTTTTGGGAATTTTTGGTGGTACCACTCTTTCTTTCTCATTTTTTTGGGGAGTTAGGGGAGGACGCTTTGAGTTTTTTCATTTTGGATTGGGACTTTGGATTAAATGGAGAAATTCTTCCAGGACTTTGTTTAGTTTTTTTTGAGGATATGGAACTCTTTTGTGGACATTATTCTCTTTAAAGGAATGGGAATTTTTGGACATTTAAGTATTTGGTTTTCTTTACTGACAAACTGAGTGATTTAAATCTAACCTAATATTATTTTTCAGGGATTATTGGTTACTGATCTATTTGTCAGAATAACTATTATTATTTTTTTAGTTTGTGGTTTTTGTAATAAATCATTGTTGCTAAAAGTCAACAAATTTCATATTGAGTGGTTGGATATTTATTTTTTTGTCAAATTAAATGGTTTAACATATTTTACCTGATTCCTGTGACAGATCCCCCTTGAGTATATTGTGAGTTCCTCTTTAAATCAAGCTGAATTTTACAAGATTTATGAAAAATAAATTGCATGTTTTGCGTTTTTCTGACCTGCTCATAAGTAGCTCACAGATGGCAGGTTTGCAGGTTGGTTGTGTTGTTGGATTTGGGTGCTGTGATGAAGATGTTAGAGGTTGTGTTGTTGCAGTAACTGAAGGGAGGCTTGGGGAGACACAGCTGATCCCGGGGAGAGTCCAGAGTCCTGCAGATTCTGAGCAGCTTTCTATCTGGCCATTTGGAGAACGGCAGTCATTGGCCTGCGAGTTGTCACAGATACCTACCAACAAAGGAAGCAGTTAGTGGCAGAGCGAGGAAACTCAAAGAAGTCATTCTCTGGACATTCTCTGGAAATTCACAAGCAGTTCAGACAACATGTCAACTTGTTTCTTTCGTCCTGTGGAAGGAAATAAATATTCCATCCTTAATATATGGAATAAATATGTTTCATTTTATTTGTCACTATAGAAGGAAAATGTCCATTAAATCCATTTCAATATCTACAATAAAATTGCACAATTGTAAGTGTGAAATATTCTTAAACCTCTTAGTAAATAAAGACCATCTAACCAGTTGATATTCATTCTAAAACAGAAAATGTACAGAAAGGAAATAGGCAGGAACTGTCTAGTTTACAAAAAACAAACAAACAAAGGCTGTTTAAAACTTTTCTACCTACTTGATTTGGGTTGGAATCAAAATGAAGTCATGTCTGATTTGGGTCTTGCTACATTCACTGACCTTTGGATCATTCTCAGATACTGTCATCCTAAATAAGTGTAAATATAAATGTACCCCTAACTTTCCAAGTGAGATGATTTTCCCATTCAATCCATTGTCTTTTGTTTCATATGTCCAAATAATCATTACTAAACATGACTGATAGCAAACTCTCTGATAACTCACCACATTGTCCCTCAGTGTTTCCCCCAAACAGAGAATAAGGAAGGTCAATACTGAAAGAGGAGCCCCTATAGACAATTTTTGTGTTGATATCTTGTATCAGTGCTGTGATCTCCATATCTGTGCCATAAAGTAGCATGACAGAATTTCTATATGCTGGATAGACACGTTTCTGATTCACATACACCTATAGGACCCCAAAAACAACAAAAATATCAAGTTAAGGAAGGTTGTGAAGTCGTAACAATTGTCAATTACGTCATATTATGCAGAATATTTATTACATCTTATCTATACAAAAAATATCACAAGCTGAAATTGTTCCAGTTAGACTGCTGCTTACCACATTGGTTGGTGTTCCTGAAGTTTTCACTTGAGTCAAAACTGCCTTTATTGATTGATATGTGACACTTAGAGCCAAAGGGCAGAATGTGCTGTCTGAAGGGTCACAGTTATTGCTTCTAGTAATCGTTAAGTTATATTTTGAAATAATCTCCTTAACCAAGTAATAAGAGCAATTCTGTTGAAAATTATACATTTGTCCATCAAATGTCAAGTAGTTGGATCCACTCCACACATTACATACACCTTCAGGAAGAGAAAGAGAAAAGTTCAAAAATTAAAAAAAAAAAAACATGACATTAGCAGGTGCTGCCAATATGATTGTATTTTTGTGAAATGTTATTAACTAATAAGAATATATGAAATGCTAATTTAATGCTACAAAGGTATTTCATCTGGTTCAAATGGAACACTAAATGCAAAGATATAAAGGACCAGATATAAAGATATAAAGCAGACAAATTATTACGTAACGATTCAATTTTAAACTTACATTCACATTCATAGTGTAAACAACATCCATTTTGTTCATAGATCTTGACAGGTTTCCTCCAATTGGTGCAGATGGGTAGGGTTACATTTGGACAGACTGTAGCTATGACCGTTACCTTGCCTTCGATGCAAGTAGATGTGGTGCAATTGCTAGTATTCCAGGACTCTCCATTCTAATAAAAAAAAAAATCAAAAGTCAAATACAGGGGTGAGTTATCGTTTATCACTGAATGGATTTGTTCTTGCAAACTCCAGAGTTGTCTGGGACTGGAAATACCAATTATTTTGCATAGATCAAGTCAGAACATTTGTCATCGTAATCCAACATGATGAAAAGTATACTGCAGAATTGACTTGTGAAATGTATATATCTTAACGTATAAATTATTTGTAATATTCCCTCAGTTGATCGGGATCTGGATATCTTTGGTTGTACGCTGTACTCTGACTGTTGCAAAAATATCTATCTGTGTTGGAACCAATTATTGATTAATTAGCTGATGACATTTTAATGCCGTACTTGTCTTGGTGGATACACATCAGAGCACTCTAGAGTAGCTGCAGATGCTAATGTTGTCACTGTGGTCAGGACTCCAGAGCTTGAAGTTGGGGGCTTTGCTGTTGAGCTCAGTAATGAAGTAGAAGAATGTGCAGTAGTGCTAGACATTGACGTGGTTGGACATGGGCTGGATTGGGTTTCAACTTTACAGGATGCATTGCAGTATGCACTGTAACACCACCCAAGGCCATCAGAAACATTGTATAACAAGTCTCCTGTGAATAAAAGATTATAGAGCAAAGTTTAGAACATTAAATAAAAATGGATTCATTACATTTTAAATGCAATCTAATAATGAAATAAGGATAAAAAATGTGAATACTGAAGATTTATTATATTAAGATAAATATTACAACCTTTAAAGATTTAGCTGTTGTACTCAGAATTTACAAACGTATTGCTTAATTAAAACTAAAATAGTCTTATCAATCTAAAAGCTGTACAGAGTATCATGAAATGTGGATAAGTTTGAGAAGATATCTGTATTCTCTATTCCTGTAATAATTACCCATATAATGTAATTTTATAAAACTGTTTTGGCGGCCTTGTATAAAGTCCTCAAAAATCATCTGTAAATCTGATTCCCCTAAAAAAAACTACAAGAAGACAACAGAATTCAGTGCCAGATAAATCTGACAAGTTTGTTTTAAATTCTGTAATGAATAAGTCACTGGTGACCAAATTGTTTATGTAGCAGATAAAAAAAACAAAAGATAGTTATACATGTATACATAAGATATATTTTGAAAACGGAAGAAAACAAAACCAATTCCAGTAGTGTTTGTCTACTTGTACAGGGTGGCCCACGAACAAGTAGCCCTCATTATTATAGTATTACTGGCGGCCTTCCGTAAAGAAAGAACTTGAAATGCCAAAATCTTTACTCACTCTTTACAGAAAGTGCTGGAAATGATCCCCTTATGCGTCAATGCAGTTTTGGGTGCGCCTTAACAAATTGTCATCTATGCGACACAACTCTGGGGCACCAATGCTCTGAATTGCATTACGGATATTGTCTTTCAACTGCAGTAAAGTTTTCGGGTTATTAGCGTACACTTTGAAAAGTGTACGAAAAAAAAAAAAAAAAAAAAAAAAGTAGCCCGCCTTCCTGGCACTTTGGCAGAAAGGCGGGCTGCTTTTTCGTGGGCCACCCTGTATTATCTATGAAATTTTGTGATTTTATCAGGGATTTGTAATTTCATGTGTGAAACTGAAAATTTATAAAGGATTATTCATATTTATTACATTAATTAAATCCATCCATCCAAGTTTCTATACAACTTTGTCCCTAGTGGGGTCAGGATACATTAATAACACATATCTGAAAATGCTAAATGTTGAAAATATTATAAAAATAAAGAAAAATAAACATTAGGATGCAAAAGAACATACCAGGATGATGAGATGTTCCGTTGACATTACACACACAAGAACCTGTGGTAAGTTGTGAAGATGAAGGAAAAGTTGCTGCGGTTGTCTGCGTAGTTGATGTAGGTGGATAAACTGTTGTACTTCCTGGGAGTGTCTGTGTAATGGGTGCAATGACAGTTGTAGCACTTACTGGGCTTTCAGTGGTAAGGGAAGTTGTGGTTTTTATGGATGGGTTTGTAAGTACGCTTGATGTTTGTAACTGTCCGGTTATTACAGAAAAAGTTGTTTCAGAGCGTGTAATTAAGGGTGATATTCTTGTAGACTCTGTCTGAATTGTAACCCTTGTTGTACGAAAGGGAGATTTTTGTGAAGATACTGACGGAAAAAAATATGTTGTACTTCTATGATGTGTCGGGAAAGACTCAAATATTGAGCTAGTTGTAGGTGTAGGAGTTAAAGTACGAGTGGTTGTGAGTGGAACAGTTACATGGATTGGACCTGTTGTACCAACTTGTGAGGGGTTTGTAGTTCCACTCTTCAATGTTGTTGTTTCTGAGATCGTAGTTTCCACAGATTCAGTTGTGGCTCTCTGGGTGGATGTAATAGGGCCTTCTGTAGTGGTTGTATAAAGAGAGGGCTTTGATGATACCGTTGTAGTTTCAATCCTGCTTGTTGCCTCTGGTACCAAAGTTGTGGTTTCAACAATTGCTGTGGTGGAGAATGTTAATTGACCAGAGGTTGCTTCAACGGGCTTTCTTGTACCTACATTGATTGAGTGACCACGACTTGTAGATGTTTCAGAAGATTTTGTTGTAATTGCTGCCGTGGGTCCGGAGGGTGTTGTTGTGGTTTTGGTAACAACAGAGGGATTCGATGTAACAAGTGTTGTTTCTTGGCTTGTTGACATGATCCCTGTTACTTTAGTTGTGGATTCAACAACTTCTGTTATGGAGCCAGTCACTGGACCTGTTGTGCCAACGTTCGAGGGGTTTGTTGTTCCAGTCTTCACTGTTGTTGTTTCTGAGAATGTAGTTTCCACAGATTCAGTTGTGGCTCTGTGGGTAGATGTAATAGGGCCTTCTGTAGTCGTATGAATAGAAGGCTTTGATGATACCGTTGCAGTTTCACTTCGGCTTGTTGCCTCTGGTACTGAAGTAGTGGTTTCAACAATTGCTGTGGTGGAGAATGTTAATTGATCAGAGGTTGCTTCAACAGGCTTTCTTGTACCTACATTGGTTGAGTGACCATGACTTGTAGATGCTTCAGAAGATTTCGTTGTAATTGCTCCTGTGCTTCTGGATGGCTTTGTTGTGATTTTGGTAACAACAGAGGGTTTATATGTAACAAGTGTTGTTTCTTGGCTTGTTGACATGATCCCTGGTACTCCAGTTGTTGATTCAACAACTTCTGTTATCGAGCCAGTCACTGGGCCTGTTGTGCCAACTTTAGAGGGGTTTGTTGTTCCAATCTTCACTGTTGTTGTTTCTGAGAATGTAGTTTCCACAGATTCAGTTGTGGCTCTCTGGGTGGATGTAATAGGGCCTTCTGTAGTCGTTGTATAAATAGAGGGCTTTGATGATACTGTTGTAGTTTCACTCCTTCTGCTTGTTGCCTCCGGCACTGACGTTATGGTTTCAACAATTGCTGTGGTGGAGAATGTTAATTGACCAGAGGTTGCTTCAACAGGCTTTCTTGTACCTACATTGGTTGAGTGACCATGACTTGTAGATGCTTCAGAAGATTTCGTTGTAATTGCTCCTGTGCTTCTGGATGATTTTGTTGTGATTTTGGTAACAACAGAGGGTTTCAATGTAACAAGTGTTGTTTCTTGGCTTGTTGACATGATTCCTGGTACTAAAGTTGTGGACTCAACAACTTCTGTTATCGAGCCAGTCACTGGGCCTGTTGTGCCAACTTTAGAGGGGTTTGTTGTTCCAAACTTCACTGTTGTTGTTTCTGAGAATGTAGTTTCCACAGATTCAGTTGTGGCTCTCTGGGTGGATGTAATAGGGCCTTCCGTAGTTGTTGTATGAATAGAGGGCTTTGATGATACTGTTGTAGTTTCACTCCTTCTGCTTGTTGCCTCTGCTACTGAAGTAGTGGTTTCAACAATTGCTGTGGTAGAGAATGTTAATTGACCAGAGGTTGCTTCAACGGGCTTTCTTGTACCTACTTTCGTTGAGTGACCATTGGTTGTAGATGCTTCAGAAGCTTTTGTTGTTATTGCTCTGGTGATTCTTGAAGTTGTTGTGATTTTAGTAACAACAGAGGGTTTTGATGTAACAAGTGTTGTTTTTTTCCTAGCTGTCATTATTGTTTTTGTGGCATATGTTATTTGTGGGGTGGTTTCGTCCTTCAGTTTAGTTGTTCCTTTTGTTTTTGATGTGATGTTTATTGTTGACGTAGATCTTAAAGCTTTAGAAAAAAGACCAACATATAATAAAACATTTATGGCAAACTTTTCAAAGTCAAACAATATCATAGCATTTTGTAGTAATTATAGTCAGTCTCCAACCTGTGCTAAATTCAAATGGAGTTGTTGTAGGCCCAGCGGTTGTAGTATTCATGCATATGTACATGCTTCTAGATACAGTTCCATTAGCGCCACATTCAGCTGTAATGCAGTTTCCCAGACCATCCGAAGTGTTGTATATTGTGGCACCGAAGTTGTAAGTTTTTCCATTAATTGTGCATGTACATGCTGTAGGTAGATATATTACATTGTTAATCTAAACAAAATAATAATTTCAGTATTAACATTTATTAGATATCCTGATTACTATAAATTTCAACATATACTCACAATCAACACTGTAGATACATATTATCCCAGATAATGTACAGGAGCTTTGAAAAATAGAACATTGTGTTAATCCCACTATTTTTTATTAACTGGTTAAAAACAGAGTGTTTCCTTTTGGATTTTTATTTTCAAAATTTCTCTAAAAATTTATCTCACACAAATAAAAGTTCCACATGTAACTGCAAAATGTAACCTTTACCTTTAAAGTCAGTTTTTTTACATTTTTATTAAAACTGTCACTACGTGGTATGACAGGAGACGGAAAAAAATCACGTTCCTCCTCTTCCTCCTTTAGCAACTATTGCAATGTGCATAATTGCACCACTTCCTGTCAAAAACAACCTGTCAGTGCCAGGAGGAAGATATTCACAAATTAAAACTCTATGTACTAATGTTGACATGATTCCTGGTACTCCAGTTGTGGATTCAACAACTTCTGTTAATCTACTAAAGGCAGAAAAACATCTTACTATTGCAGGAAAATTGCTCATGAGTTCTTCATGGGTCATCATTGCTGTAGAGCCTCTCATTCATAATAAGTTCTACTCTTGGGACAATGCTATTGCCTAGGCTGTGAATACACAAGCATGATTGACAGTACAAAGAACATCTTTCCTTTCTTTTTTCCATCTATCTATCTATCTATCTATCTATCTATCTAT
>NW_006800158.1:143192-158858 GCF_000485575.1 Poecilia formosa
TCTTTCTTTCTTTCTTTCTTTCTTTCTTTCTTTCTTTCTTTCTTTCTTTCTTTCTTTCTTTCTTTCTTTCGCTTATCTGGAGGCAGGTCGCAGGGGTAGCAGCCAAAGTAAGGAGGCCCAGACTAAGGCTGGGTTACTGTTACTAAATAAGACTAAGAACTTCCTCCTGGCTCTTATTGGGTGTTTCTGAATGTGCGGTTTATTTCTCAATAATTACTGATAGCACTTGGAGAAGACAGAGGAGCTCATTTTTTTCTGTCAAACTGACACAAAAAAGTGAAAGTTTAACAAATATGTAAAAAATAAGTAAATAAATAAATACTTTTTTATAGAAGTTGCATACCTTTGCATACCATTGCCTACCTTTGCCTATGACAAATGCCTTAGCTTTGGTCATAGGCAAAAAACTAACAACCCCAAATAAACATTAGATTCAGCAGAGAAGACAATTCAAGAAGAAGTTGTCCAAGTAATAACAAAAATAAATGCTAAATTACAGTTGGGGAAAACTACAAATCCTTAACTAAGATTCACACTATTGTATGAAGCCCCAGATGGAACGTAGCCCAAAATAAAGACCACACAAACCCACAAAGTCTAGTTATATAACCTTATATAGTATGACAATGCATGTATGAATCAGATAGCATACGCAGATAGCATACACCAATCTATTAGTGTTTACTGGACCAGTTATGCTAATACAATGATCAATGTTACATGAGACATACCAAGTGTAACAGCTGTTGGATGGAACCTTCTCGCCTGTGCTGTAATGGATGCCTTTGTCATCATAGCATCCACACTGGTCCCAGTTCACACATTTCATTGTGTCTTCATCAAAGAATGGCTTGGTGTGAGAACACTGTGGATAGCAACCTATGTAATACAAAAGTATATATGTTAATTAATGGGGAATGAAATGTCCAATGTAGGTGTAAAGTGAGGAGTTGACTTCCATCATGATGTTTTTACGACTCACTCAATGAAAACATAACACATGCCTCCTGCAATGTGGAAAAACAAGTCACTTTTTACTAAACATTAGATTCCTTGCATCTTAATTTTTCACTCTTAATGATTTGACTACTATACATAATATTGTAGGGAAATTAAGTTGTGGTATGAATATTATTTAGTAACAGTAACCCAACTTTCCTTAGCTTACCTTCAAAATACTTTGTCTTATCTGAAATACTGTTTAATAAAATGTGATGTAAGTAAAGTTACAAGTTATTTAACTAGCATGCTGGACAAATGTTTACCTTCCATGTGAGTGATGAGTTTGGTACAGTTTCCTGAGGGATTCCTACATGTCTTCATACAGTCAGCTCCACAAGGCTTGTAATGCCATTCACAGCCACCAGGGGAGTTATAGTAGTCACAGAAAATAGCTAGCAGACACAAAATATGGACCTTTTATATAATTTTTTTAATATAAAATAAAGTTTTGCATGACTGGAAACTGCCTGTTTCCAGTCATGGAAACAGGCAGTTTCCATGTAACTAAAGGCTTACTTTAGTGTAACTAAAGCAAGGCTTACTTTAGTGTAACTAAAGTAAGCCTTGCTTTAGTTACACTAAAGGCTTACACTAAAGTAAGCCTTCATTCAAATTATTCAAATTTGAATGAAGTAAGCCTTTAACAAGTAAGTTACACTGACTAAAGGCTTACTTCATTCAAATTTGAATAATTTCATTGGTACTTAAAAAGTCAGTTATATTGAAATATGTATTTAATTTGATTTACATGTGATTTATTTGTGTGCATTTTGAGATTACTAAAGTTTTGAACTGGTGCTTTGTAAAGCTGAAATTATCTTGAAATTAAACAAAATCCAATTTTTGATTTTGTTACATCATCGAATAGCTCCATCACCGTGACAGCAGTTGTGATGGTCAAACTTACGGCACAACTTTGGAGTTCTCCAGCTGATGCAGGCTCCAGCTGTGCTGCAAGCTTTGGCATAGGCAGCCACAGCGGTGCAGAAACACTCACAGTCACCTCCAGTGTCACAAGCACAGGAGTCTCTCACACAAGAATCATAGTATGGGCCAGGATCAACCTTAAACACAAAGCAGTTACATCAAACATGTTGTCTTTCTCATTCTAATTATACTCATGTAAGGTATACTGTTACATATTTTGAAAGAAGTTTAAAAGAGGCCAATAAATAGACTTTGTAGAAAAACTACAAATATTCTCCCATCAAGTTTTTCCATGTTTAAAACATTCTAAAATAAAGTTTGTTAGGCTTGTGGTGGAAATTTTATCATGCGGTAAAGTTAAGATATACACCAAAGGTTAGAAGCCAGACTGTCTCTCCACTGTTCAGGATCCTTTATCCATGGTACAAGACAAATATGTGGACTCTGACAAACTCTACTATGAGCCTTACTCAAAGCTTTTACTCTGTCCTGTTTGAGTGCTTTATATTCTTAAGCATGGTATAACATAAACTTGACTGACTGGAATTTCATCTAACAGTGCCTGGTAATTTTTTTCTAAAACGGGATGTTTTAGATAGATAAATAAACAGTAGCTGGATCACCACGCAAAGAAAGAGGCAATCTGTGCATGTAGTGATAAAGATGAAGAAAAGAAGAAAAAACTATCTAATCTCCCAAGGAGTGGAGCATTTACAGTTTTTAATTTATGTAAACATGGATCCATTTAGGTGTAGCTGTGCTGTGTGCATGTTACTTTTGGATGACAGCTGTGGAAGGTGGCGCTGGTTATGATGCTGCACTGCTTCTGAGACCAGGCTGCCCGGTAGCGGTTGGAGGCACAGGGATCACTGAGAAGCTGGGCATTAGAGCAACTAGATGACACTTTCCAGCTGTTCCCAAACTCTAAAACATCTGTCACAGTGTCTTGAGAGCGTGTGGTAAAATCATTTTTACTGTTGCCATCGTAGTTCCCACAAAGGCCACACACTTCACCCTGGCATGGTGAAAACAACAGAGCAGTCACAAATATGATATGATTTGAACTTATCATCATCAGGTACATTACCAGTTCAGTAAAAATATCCAGCATTGATCAGTGTTGGTCTAAATATCAAATGAAATGATACAAGGATTTGTGTTCATGTGTAAGTATTTTGATAGTATGTTCTTTTATTTGGCCAGCTTATGGTCATCTAAAATAAAACCTAAAGAACCAAGCTGAGATTTAGTTAATCACAACACACACACTTAATGAGTTACCTGGAACTGTGGACTGAGAGAAATGAAAAGGCTGGTCTTCTGGTCCCACATGACTACCAGCCCTGATTGGACGGTCACCACCAGGTAAATACCCATTTTTTGTACAGAAACAGGGAGAACATTGATGTTTCCTTTTATAACCTGGAAACTGTCATCTTTAAGATGGAATTCATTATCCTGTACACATCAAGATTACAAAGCAAACAAAAACCACATAAAATGTTAAACACTGCACAGACTCTATATGAAACTTTCTATTTCTCCTTGTATATATTTTGTTCCACATGTCAAAGATTGGCAGGGTTTATGTTTTTCCCAACTCCCTACATACTATTACATAACATGCTAAAAACTTTACAAATAAACTCTGGTTTTTGATGAAAGATTAGGACTATGCTAAGATGAGGCGATGGTATTTTTGCTGCAGGTTGTCATGCTGTCAGAATCTTCTCTCCTTGTCCAGCAGTTGGAAGATATTAACAACTAGATCACAGGTGTAGATGGAATGAGTGTGGTGTGTTTACCTCTAGGAAGATCTTAATGGTCTTGGAGCAGGTGGTCCCAGTGGTTCCACATGGAACATTCTCAGTGATAATACTGAAGCTTCTGTTTCCCTGACCAGGGCTGCAATAATCCTGAGTGAGAACACACAGTAATACAGTCATAGGATTTCCTTTGTGTTCCCTTCTTATAATTTAAAAAAAAAGTCAATTATTGATATAGCTGATAGTTTTCTCCGCTAACAGGCTCCAGAATTCACTTCTATTGTTAGAGAAAGATTGATTTCAACTCCTCAATATGTCTAAAAGGTGACTGTCCAAGTATGTTTATTATTTATTGGACCAGTGTGTATTAGTGACAGGTTTGTTCATCAACATACATCACATTTAAAGATTTTAAGTCTGACAAATAAACAATGTTGATTTGTCCACTAGCCTTCTTACCTGTAGGAGTGTGTATTCGCATTGTCCACTGAAGTCAAACCTTTTATCATCAAACGTAATATAATGACCATCTCCATAGATCCCACAAACTCCATTGCAAACATTATTGGTACAAGTGAACGTTCGTCCGCTGCATGAGCTGTGGTGACATACAAACAGAAATAAATCAAACAAATATATAAATGTCAGATGTGAGAGCTGGAAGGGAGAGAATTGGCATGAAAGAGTTAATATCTGTGCTACAGTTTTTAAGGTCAAAAGTCATAAATGCCTCAAATACCAGGTGTTACAGTCCACTGTGAGAGTCTGTCCTGGCTGGTAGACGTGTCCATTGTGGACACATGGACAGCTTGTCTCATTGATGCAGCCTCCTGCTCCGTCTGACAGCAGGCCTTCTGGGCACACACATCCAGATGTACAGCCTGTACTGATCTGCTCCCGGCAAGAGTGAAGAGATGTTAGGCTGAACAAGGTGCGTGGATTTACATCAAAATGCTTTTTTGAACTGAAATACTTTGCTGTACTTACACAAGGCATGTCCACCGTGCTGCAGCTCCTCTGACACTCAGCCCCAGTGGTGCCAAGCTGAGCAGTGGAGCAATCAAAATAAATCATGGGGGCGACACATGTTGTAGAGGCTGAAGATTGAAATTGAGTGCAGATTATGTTAAAACTACAGATTATGGACTAAGACATCCTTTGCTAAAGAATGAAATATTGCACTGTTTACAAACCTCATTATAGGTTGCAATTAAGTGTTAGTTGTATAAACACCACAAAATTACCCTCCCATAGATGGATGTAACGTATAGAAACCTACTTTGTAGTCTGGCTCCTCCTGAGCAGCTGAGGGCCCCATGTCTGCAGACACTGTGGACAAGGCAAACAGAATCAATATGAATTATGAGGCATGTGGGGATGTAGTGATCTGATCCCAAACAGCCTTGACAAGGCATTACAAGCTGACTGCATTAAACTCCATGTTTTTTGCCCTACTCTCTGTCAGTTTACTGACCAAAAGAAAATGGAGCACCAACTTTAAAAAAAATGTTGATTTGTTACATGCAGTCAAATAAAGTTTGTCAAATTTAATTTATTTATGTTTGCTTAAAATGACAACTTAGTAAACTTAATCTACATGGACTTAAAGGACTTGGACTTAAAGGACTTGGACAAGTCTTTTAAGTCCCCAAGACTTAAAGGACTTGGGGGCAAGATTAGGGGATTTGCTAATCTTGCCCCCAATTTATTTTTAAAGCACATGTTCTTTGATGATAAAACAGTTCATATTTATGTGAATATGAAAATCTCCAATGAGCATCTGTGAGTCGTTACCATGTTACTCCATCTTTGATGATGGCCTGTCCAGCAGGAATAAAGGTGTCCTTATCGTAGCAGGGGCAGCTCGCACTGGACACACACTGTCCCCCTTCATTCATGTAAGTTCCCTCAGCACAGCCGCAGCCGTCCACGGAGGTGAAGTTGACCTGGCAGGAGTAATCAGCCTGGCTGAGGGAACGACACGTCCGACCACAGGAGGTCATGTTGTACTCATAAACTGTTTCTGATAGGCATGATTCGCTAAATTTTCCTATTGAAAAAATGTGAAAAGGTTAATCAAACAGTCCGATCTACCCAGCAGAAGGATATGTTTCCGAACAGTGAAAACATGTTCACTGATTTTTGCTCACCGCAGATGGTTTCCCTCCAGCCACTGATGTGGACTCCTGCTGCTGAGCAGGCATAGACATATGAGGAAACCGCAGCACACATGCAGTCTTCGCTTTTTTCACAGTTACAGCCGTCGTACATGCAGTTCTGCTCAAACACAAAGTGGACATGGAGAAGGCTGACAGTAGAAGAGTTTTATACACGCTCAATGCTTCATGTTTGCAAACCTACGTCTTTGTATGAGCTGGGGCTGACAACAGAGTGGCAAGGGGCAAACACTCCCAGCGGATCAGTCAATTTGGAACACCAGTACTGTGCATAGTTCTCTGTAACACACAAATATAAATAAATATAATAATATAATATAATAAAAGGTGTATCTTGAAAAAAACAGTAGTATTTCTCTGATGAAAGGCATCCAGGCTGATGTCACTTCACACATAGACATGTTTCTGAGATTTTGGGACTAAGGCTCATACTCAAGCTGCCGCTGATAGTACCAATGTGAAAAGTAGATTTTGTCCAGAAAACCTTTCTACTGATTAATTTGGTATTTTATTTTGGCATCGTGTTTTATCTGTGTATCTTTGTTTTACTTTCTTTAATCTGCATTTGCAATTTTGATCTTTGAATGGTGATATACATAAGAATTACTTACTTACTTATCAGTACTTATCATTTAAAAACTATTGGCCAAGATCTCATTTACTGATTTTTGCCTTCTTCTAATTTAGCTTCCTGTTTCTTGACAGCTGAACCTGCAAGATGAAAGCATGTGTCTTGCTTTTCTGCAAAAAAACATTTTTGAAATATTTTATAGGATTTGCATATGCTGTGTAATCAGACTATGTTAACTTGTATGATCACTATGAAATCTTTCTTTTGCATTTTGGCAACTCCTCAGGGCATGGTTCTATTTGGTTTAAGACTGCTATTTCAAGAAGGTACTTGAAAATATTGTTTGCACTTTAAATATTAACTATGTTAAAATTCTGTCTTTATTGGGAAGGTTATCTTCAACAACTTCAACTTTTTGTAAGATCATGTTATGGCAAAATTTAAGATTAAACATTGACTGTAACTTTTTGAAAACGGTGCTGCAAAAGTAGTAATTTTAGGCCACAGCAATCACAAAAGCATAACCCAACATCCTGGAGGGCCTGTGGTAAGCTGTGATGGCACATTGTGTGTTAGGATCCCGGGTTGTTAGGTTGTTTTGTTGTTTGATTTGATTCTAGTTTCATTATTTTGTGTTTCTTATTTTGTTCAGTCTTGTTTCAATTTTTCTTTAATTCAGTCCTTTCACAGTGATTCTAATTAAGTTTATTTCTTGTATCTAGTTATGCTTAGTTACTCTAGTTTTATAATGTTTAGTTTGCTTAAATGCTAGATTCATTTCCTAGTCCCCTGCTTACTCTCCCTCGCCTCCTATGCCACTTTCTCTCTCTCTCTCTCCTCAGTCTGCCTCCTGTTCTTGCCATTCACACCTGCAACCCGTTAGCTATCAGCCCAGTTCCTTTGTTCCAGCATTCAAGCTCCCAGTACTTAAGCACCTCTTTCTCAGTTACTCCTTGCTGGTTCCTCCTGTTATTCCCTATAACAGGGGTGGCCAAGTCCAGTCCTCGAGAGCCACCATCCTGCAAGTTTTAGAAGTATCCTTACTCCAACAGACCGGGATCAGCTCTACAGAGGCCTGATAACAAGCCAGTCATTTGATTCAGGTGTGTTGAAGCAGGGATGCATCTGAAACTTGCAGGATGGTGGCTCTCGAGGACTGGACTTGGCCACCCCTGCCCTATAACCTCTCCACTGCTGCTCTGGTTTCCCTGCATTCTTCTCGAGCCTCCTGGCTGGCTTTCTGCTATGGTTTATTTTTGTTCGGTTCTGGAATTTTGTAAGTTTGCTGGTTCATCTTTTTTTTTTATTAAATATTCCAACATCACCTGTTGCCTACCTCTCTGAATTTGGGTTGTCTTTAAAAACATTCAACATAACATTGTGTGCAGGAGATCATCTGTACCTCTGCTAATGTCCTGGCTGCAAGGATCTCCAAAGCGTGGCATGATGTCAGGACAGCTGACTCTGGTTTTCCATGTGTTGGCAAATGCTGCAGCGGTTCCCTCCACAAGTCCACTGATGACCCAGAAGTCATCACTCATTATGTTGTTGAAGTTCCCACATAACCCTGTGGAGCATTGTGGGACAGAGATGAGCTTTTGGAAACCTGAAAGATGCATATTTACATCCTAAATGCATGGAGATGTACCGGATGTGGCTCCTTTGAGTGACACATCAGCTGAAACGAAGACTTGCATCACAGGAGAGAGCTGGACCATCACTTGGATTCCCACTTTGGTGCTTATTACAACATAAAAGGAGGATGGCCAAAAGGCGCTCAGCTCAGCTGCAGAGATCAGAACACATAGCATTAAGTGAGCTGTCAGTACTGAAGCAACATGTCCTACAGGTTTCATTTCATCAACATGTTTATTATAGTTCATTAATATTTCCATGGTGTGTTGTGGTAATAAACTGTCTTCTAACAGCCTGTGGGTTTCTGTCTCACTCTTTCTCTGGTGATGTGCCGACATGTCTGTTGTGTCCGAGTTCTCTGATTTTCCTCCATTTTCTTTCATTAATTACCTTCAAAAACTGATCATAGATGTCATACGTTTTAGTTCATGCTGCTGCACACTGAATGTCAGCTTAAAAAGGCTGCAACCCTAGCAGAATAAAATACTACGTGTAGATGTATATGGACATCATGTGTGGGTGTGTTAGATGGACATTAATAATAATATTCACTTACATGTAAACAATGGAAGCTGAGAAAGAATATTGTTGACATAGACTTGCCCAGATGCTTGAATTTTGATGACCTGGTATTTAGTGGAAAGACATTTTAGATTGTTAAACATGCATTAATTAGTATTTGGAATAAAATCCTAAATATGTATTGTCTTTCAAAACTAGTGTGCCAGATTATATAAAAGTCCAATATTAATCAAGAGAATTATCGGTTAAAATAATTCACATTGCTAGATGTACCACTCTCAGAAGAGATATATATATATATATATATATATATATAAAACTACTGCTGTAGTTTTCTCAAAAAACTAATAGTTTTCTCAAAAATCTGTGGTCTTAATATTCATATATTTATATATTTTAACTTTAAAGTGACAATGTTAGAACTAGTTCTTACAAGTTCTATCCCAGGTTTGAGTAGATGCTTGTGGGCACAAGCCAATGATCTGAAAGTCTTTGCATTGTGTCTACATGTTATGAAAAACAACAGAAATATAAGCCGGGGAGTTAATGTGTCGGCATCTTACCACGGCATTACTGCCCAGGGCCAGAGTAACGGCTCTGAGACACGTCCTGCTGTCTGTCAGACCACATTTGACCAGGTCCACTAACACAGTGTACAGGGAGCCATCACTCTGCTGCAACACAGTGACACAAAACCTATCAGCACAAATAGCAATCCCAGTTAGAACACACCCATTTTGGTGTGAGCATTGACTGGTTATCAAGATATATAGTGAGTTTAAAAGGTTATTGTTTCTGACTCCAAATAGCACAGAGGGCAACACACACTGCTGCACACTGTTGCTTAGCTGGCTGAAAGATGGCTGCTGCTATCTGTATTTTCTTCTTGTCGCAGAAAAAAAACAATTAGACACCGGGATCTTTGATCTCTAACACAGAAGCCTTATGGGTATCCATCCAAACGTTGGCTCTGTCTGCTTATCCTGGCAGGGTGGAAGAGGCGCTGCTATTGGCAGCAGTCTTGTCATTGGGAGACCGGTAGGTACACCCTGGATTTGAACCCAGGACCTTCTTGCTGCAAGGCAACAATACAGCTGGTCCTCTGGGCACCCCCATTACTCACATCAAGTTTTAAAACTATATTTAAGACAACATAAACTGGTTTGTTATCCTTCATTTGTTTTTTTAAATATCTTTCGGTGAACCAGCATGCCTTGATGCTGTTGTTACACTTGTGTAGTTCAGCACTAAATATGTTCATTACAAAATTAATTTAATCATTGTCTAAGCATACAGATGTATAAAGCTCTTTACTTTAGCCAGAACATAGGAGCAGTCTCCGTGGAAGGTGTAGATTTTCCCATCAAAGGTGGTAACGTGAGCTCCTCCCTCCACAGAACAGGTTCCCGAGCAGTTTTCCTCTGTACACGTCCAGTGGCCTTTCTCACAAACACTGTTAAATTCATACGCAAAATTTAGTTAATTGACTAGAAAGGTGTTGGTGTTAAAAACAGTACTGATTTTGCTGTGGTTAACTATGGGGTCCGCAAAGCCCGGCTTTCATTTTGATAATCCACTTCCGCTAATTTAGCTATTTATTTATAAGGTAAATATCTAGCTAGCAATCTAGATATTCGTTGCTAACTAAATCTATTTAGTTAGATAGCTAAACTTTTAGGGCCAGTTAAATATTTTATTTGGAAAATAAATATTTCGTTTGAAAATTATTTTAAAAATTAAATGTTTTGTTTGGTAAATAGATACTCACTATGAAAGTACATATTTAATTTTAAGCTATAACACATATTTTTTTTAACCGACCTTGTCAACATTAGCATGAAAGTATTAAACGCATTTCAAATTAATTATTCAAAATATGTCCCCATCACATGGGAACATGCTACTGGCTAACTCAAATTTTCTTTCCATATATGGACCTGGTAGAGTTGCGTATGTTCCCAGCTTACCAGGATCTACAGTTGAATGAGTAGGACTCTCCTGACTGGTAGATCTGGTTGCGATGGAGACATGGGCACCGATCAGCTGCGACACATCCTGTGTTACCAATGTCATCAAACACCATTCCTGAAGGCAGGAGAGATGATAATTAATTTGCCTGAACAATAAATAACTCAGCATGGATGCTCGTATTAAAACAAGAGTGTGTCTTTACCTGCAGGGCAGCTGCAGCCATCGTGGCAATGGCTGTCACAGGTCTGACTGGCCTGTGGGTTGGAGCAGGAGTCCTGACATGGCCGGCTACATTCCAGAAACTCCATGTTGTATGGGCATCGCTTGTCTGTGAAGACAGTTTGTTTCATTTTGTGGTATCAACTCCAGGAAGCTAATCTTAAAACAAAATAGCAAAGAAGGACTCTAATCTTCAGACTGCGTGTGCTGAGCTTACAGCAGAAGGTTTCGTTCCTCCAAGGCTGGGGTCTTCCTCCTGCATGGACGCACTGTCTGGAGAACTCTGAGATGGTTTTGCACAAGATGGACTCTGTATTCTCTTCTGAGTTACACATGTCTGCCATGCACGCCTTGGTAAACGATTCCACATCCAGGAGGTTCTGGCAGCTGCTGAACGGATCGTTGGTGAAGGTCTCCTCACAAAGCAGCTGGGGGTGAAAATTATAAACACTTTCAGTCTGTGGTCAACTCAGTCCATAGAGGCTTCTGGTCAAATAGGGGCTGAATGTAAACTGTTTCATTCAACAGCAGAATTGGAAACTCTAAATCAGACACTAACTGACATTAATATGTGACTGATGATGATCTGGATCATTACCTTATCCCCACAGCTCCGGGTCGGGCTGAGGTCGGGTTCCACACACGTCTCAGTGGGCCCGTTTACCTTGTAAGTCTCAGCCAAGTCCACTACAGACAGCACAGCCCCTACAGTCAGTCACACAGTAACCATCCTGTCACAAACCAGCAACTACTCTCACATCAGATGTGATTGTAGAATATTTAGCAAGGACAACCCAAACTTAGTGTGTATCAATAAGTAAATTAATTCAGCAAACTAAGGAAAAACATAAATATAATTTCCATGTCTTTCTGAAACTGAGATATTTATCCAGATTTCTTAAATAACTAACTGAAAGAACAACAGACGGTTTACAGTATTTTCTCATCATAATCTTTTATAAAGCACAAAGACATTGAAGCACATTATTTTACAGACAAATTAAATTCCATTAAAAATAAACTCAGAGCTGCAGAAAACATTAACTTTTTCCCCAGAAACTTCAGCCCACAGCCAAGGATAGCTTAAAGTGGGTTTTTTTTTTTAAATCTGGTGCTGCCTTCTCAATCCTAAAGTCTGTCATTGGGAAAAGTACAGAGTTTTTCATGGCATGTAGAAGCTAATTTAATTGGAATATTATTTTAAATGGACTGAACTTATATAGTGCTTTTTCCAATCATTTTGACCACTCAAAGCACTTTACACTAGAGTCACATTAACCCATTACACAGATTAGTAGACAAGTTGGGGTTAAGTGCCATGTCAATGTGCCTCTGGCACAGGTTGAAGCTGGAATTCAACCTACAACCTTCTGATCACAGGACAACTACTCTTCCCACAGAGCCACAGTCGCCCTTACCAGCAGCAATGCTGAGTTACCATTAAATGACCTTACCATCTTTTATAAAATCATTAGCTATCCCATCAAAGTTTCCACACAGTCCACAGGTCTGGTTCTGATATTTGCTATCCAGCTCGATCTGTAAAGATACGACACATAAAGAGATTAAGTCATGTGTGACGTGTGAGCACTAAAACATGTTCATGGAGGAATATACATATCAGAGTTTACAGTGAAGAGTCTTCCTAGCAAAGGTGTACTATATAATGCAGACATTTAGTTTCATAACAACAAAGGGCAGAGCTATATATGCTCCAACATAACTGACACATTTGTATTAATTGTAAAAGACTGAATAACTTTAGCTTGGAAAGACTTAATGATGTGCTTAGTCTGTTTGTGTCCTTCATACATACATCTAAGGAGTCATCCAGATTCCAAATAGCCTTGATTCCAAGATTGGCTTCAACAAAGATACTGGATGTGGTCCTTTTGATTGTCACTCCGAAGGCAACAAGTGGCAGAGACACCCTGCAGCAAACACACAGGATCAGGATGAGCCACAGAGCAGAAGCTAAAAAGTGAGGAAACATTTTGAGGCAAAATAATTCAACATTAGACATAAGCAACATCAGTCAGCAAACATGTTCAGTAAACCCTTCCATTTTGACTTCAAGATCTTTTAATTGAAGAACTTTAACATTTTACGACAAGTTCTGAGAAACCACAAACTTTAGGAACAACCCTGGAAAATAAATAATAAGAAAGAAAAGAAAAGAGAAAAATAAAAGAGAACAAGAGAAAAGAAAATAAAACACAAACGCTTTTTCTTCTGTCTTATTAATTGAGCTTTTTTGCTCCTTTCTAAGCAATGCACATAACATTCTGTGTTGTGTCTGCTTATAGCGTTCTACATGAACTCTGCAGAGGTTTTACTGTGCAGGTGCAGCAGACAGAAGATGAGCAGCTGAAAACAACTCTGTCACTTTCTCCATCTTTGTTTCAAAGGGATCCTGGATTTTTAACTGGCTAAGACATTTTTTCACCTTCTAAACTTAAAAACATAAATCAAATTAACAACAGTAATGCCATAGGTAGATCAGAGATATGAAATATGGTATGAGGCGTATGTGAGCAGTGAGACTGTAGGATAGAAGCAAACATAGAGACGATATGCAAAGAGCTGCTTAGAGAAAAACATTAGGATTTCATGTCAGATATTCCAGCTCTAAGTTAACTCAGTTCTCTATTTGCTTAAACCAGAGCTATCCAAACTGTTTGCGCTGTGGGCCAAAATCACCAAGTTGAAAGCATTCAGGGGCCATATTTTTTTCCACTTTAAAATCCAAAATGATTTTATTGTAAATATTTTATTTTGGGGATATAAAAATGAAGATGTTGAAATTTTCTCAGATGTTTTCCTTACAAAAAAAGAAAGGAGTTCAGGTTTTTGGTCGAAGTTTGATGACTGAGTGCTTAGAGTCTGTTGAGTAAAAATGAGCTGGATGTTTGTGGCCTGAATTTAATGATATTAAAATCATAATTACTGTGTGTTGTACCAAACATTTTCCATAAAAAAAAAAACCCTGGCATAAACTAAACCTTAAACGGATCTGAAAAGCTAAGCTGTTTAATAACTTAGACACAAGTTTATGATTAAACTCTTATTATATATATATATCAAACAATGAGAATGATGAACAGCAATGAATGTAAATATGCATTTGTAACTTAACCGTAGCTGTACCTCTTCCTGCAGAGATTCAGTCTGTGGCAAACATGACATGAGCCAGAGATTAAATCTGGACTGAACTCACTTCTGGTCGTTGAATATGACGGAGCTGTTGGAGAACTTCACCACTGAGCCATCCAGCTTCATGGTGATGCTGCTGATGGTGGCGGTGTTGTTGACCAGGCCCCGCCTCATCTGGATGATGAAACTCTCATAGCTTCCCCCGCAGTGGGAGACCAACACATGGTTACAGGTGGAGGCCAGCTGGAAGAAATGCCCATCGAAGGTCTTGAAGTGATAGTTTCCCCAAGTTGTGCAGACTCGGTCAAGGTGAGACATGTTGGCTGTTGAATGAGAATGTTAGAAAGAAAAGAATGGACAAACAAGTTCATAATACTGATAATAGTAGTCAAACCCCAAAATGCTGGTGTTTACATGGTTACCTGAAGTCAGATCCAGTGTCTGAAGAGCAGGGGCGATCGTTACTGTGGTGAAAACAAGAAATTATAACTGACTAGTTGAACACATTATTATATATTTTGAATATCAGATATTTATGCTTCATCATCAAATCTCAGTAAATAAAACCTGGGTATCTGTGAGGTTCAGTTTAAAATATTTTTCCTTTCTATAAAAACACGTGAATTAGTATTAAAAGTAGAAGAAAATTCTCAGGATAAAACATTTACATCAGACACCCGAAGCATTTTTATGTAGAATTATCTGAGCTGTTAGTGAAGCTGTGAAATGTGTTACCAGTCTGAGACAGAGAGCCAACCAGCAGAGTCAGGAAGATGAGCCATGATGTGGGCTGCAACCGTTGGGAGCCCATGTCCGTCCTACGGGTTGACTCAATGACAGAACTCAATGGGAGAACAAGTCCTTTTATAATATTCCAGCAAAGGTGGAGCTGGATGCACACAAGATTACAAACTGTTTACTCAAGAGGCATGTTTCTTCTCCCAGCTCCTTCTATACCCCAAGTAACATCTGAGTAATAGCTGCTGATCTTTACCTTTGATAAAAAAAAGAAACCAGAGCTGATGCTGTCTGGACCTGTTTTTGTTTGTTTGTTTTGCTTTGTTACCAAAATAAAATTTACCATATCTAAACGCTTGGACTGTTAAATTTTCAAAAACACGAGGAATGAAACAAAATCAAAGACGCTACACAGTTTCTGTCTTTTAGGTCTATGATCAATTTGATAAATTTGTTTTTGTCCGGAGTGCGCAGAAATGAAGGAAGAAATAGGATGCACAATATTTCAGCAGTAATGTCAATATTGTCCAGTACCGGGGGCCATGTTGTCTGTGGTGGACTGCTGATGTGGACATGGTGTACTTTCCTCCTGCTTATGTCATTAATCTATGTTCAACCACTGTGAGAAAACAACGATTACTTCTGTTTTGAACCTATTCGTTGATTTAGAAACTACGTTGGGATGCATGCTTTCCTTAGTGTTTGCACTGTTCCATTGCTTATGTCGCTGTGCATATGATGGTCCTCTATGGGCATAGGCGTAAATCCCGGGGGGGTCCGGACCTCCCCAATCTTGGAAGAGTCTAGAATTGTCCCCCCGCCCCCAAAGAAATCATGAAAGAAACCCTTGTATTTAAACAATGTCAACAGAATAAAGGCAATAGAAACAAAGAAGTAAATCTGCCATTCATCTAAGAAAAAAAATAAGAATTAATTTTTAGGTCCCCCCCACCATTGTTAGAACAATGGTTCAGTTCAAAGTGTA